>NC_079452.1:20580241-20730241 GCF_903798145.1 Danio aesculapii
ATAAAACAGATAATGACAGGACAAGGCTTTTTTCATTCTGCCTCTGTCATCCAGTCCTAGTTGTTATTGTTGGTATGCTTTGTCTTTATTATTTGATAGACTCTACCTTTGTGTTGTCCTTGCTTTCCAGGTCACAATATTTCAATTCAAACATATGCACGCAAACAGATATGAAGTTGGGTAAACATCAGTCCAAGTAATCCAACTGAGGGGGCTAAGGTGGAGAAAACGTCCTCTCATGCTCACGTTCACATCCCTCCCTCTCTCATTCTCTCGCTCATTTGCATTCTCCAGAAGAGAGAGGTAACGAACAGAGCACAGCTGCCCTAACATGACACACCACAGCTACCTCTGCACCCCAATCAGTGTTAATTTCATTGACAAAAATTTCTTGTCATTATTTTTGTGATGAGCAAGTTTCTATCTGCAGGGCCATTTACATGGATACACCTTAATAAAATGGGAATGGTTGGTAATATTAACGTCCTGTTTGTGGCACATTAGTATGTGTGAGGGGGCTCATGAAAGAATAAAGTTACATTAAAAACAAGCACACCATTGTTTTTCTTGTGAGATTCCCTAAAAGTTTGATGTGTCACATGACCCTCTTCCTATTGAAAAAACAAAAGTTGGATCCAAGATGGGCAATTTCAAAATGGCCACCATGGTCACCTTCCATTGCCCCCTCACAAATCACCGACCATACCCGTTTTATTAAGGTGTATCCATATAAATGGCCCACCCTGTATATATATGTGTGTGTGAGCGGGAGTTTTCCCTGTGATCAGTATGAAAATATTTGAAAATGTTTTTTTAATTACAAAAATTATAATTTTACATCATTTTTCTACATTGATGGATAAGTGACCACGTGGGCATTGCCAACTAAGAGCATGTGTTTGTGAACATGGAAATGTATTACCCACCTTGCCTGTTTGATCTAATCAATGTCCTGAAACACACTCCCTCTCCTGCTTTCACTTCTAATACCAACAGAAGGAGCGATTCGTTTGTGAATGAATCTCTGTTATGAACGACTCGTGTGAACCATCGATATCCCTGCGTCTCAGTGTGCACCATTCCAAACTAAAAGATAACATTTGTAAAATTCAATAATTTAGAGTGGACAGTGTGCGCATTAAGGCAAAGGCACTGTTATGATATCAGGCACAGTTACTTTAAAATCTAGCTGTTACTTTATTTACATGACAATTACCTATAATAAATAAGATATTTAATATTTACCTTTTATGACTTTTTGCCAATGCTTTGAATTTCTTATTGAATTTTTTTGTTCTCAGAACCAATATTTATGTTAAAGTGGCCACAACTGTATATAATTCCTAGACTTTGGTAATCTGTGTTAGTCATCTCTATTTTTATGCTCTCATGTGGTGACTTTTAACTGTGACAGCTGGAAACTGGTTGACTGCGGGTGTTCTCATAAGTCCATTTCAATGGGAAAAAAAACATTAAACATGATTTCTTTTTTTATTTATAAATAAAGTACAAATTATATTTACACATTCACTAATGCAACTTTACAAGAAATGTACAATTATAATAAGAAACAACATCCCAGTGTGATTCACAAAAGTGCCGACTGGAATCTGAGATAAAGAGGATTAAAAATATGAGATTTATCTCTTATTAATGAATTTCTAGTTAATACTCAGACATCCAAATCAATGTCTACAGTAAGAACAGAACCATAGTTTCACTCCAAAGTTCATACTTTCAATTTTTTTCAGGTGAAAGAGACATAAACCATTGTTTTTGTGAAGAGTAAAGCAACACATGTGATTAAAGAAATTAATTCCTGCAGTGTTACTGTTCAAGTACCAATCAAGAAATTGAAACGCTCCTCTCGCCTCTCATCACCACAATGAAAGATATAAAGCATTAGGCCCAGTCCCAATTCTATGTTTTTACCCCTACCCCTTCCCCTTTGCTCTTGAAAGAGTGTGCGAGGTGGGAGGGCTTTACGTTTACCCCTAAGAAATGGGACAGCACTACATTTGTCTTCAAGGAAATCACCGAAGGCAAAGATAACACATTATCATAATGATATAATGTGGCAATGAGCTCGTAACTGTTCTGTGTATTTACACCATGCCCATTTTCATCTATGCAAACACAACAAAACAACACCAGACACTGTAAAAAGGTAATTCCAGCCACTAGACTTTTCTGACAGGGTATAGTGTCACAGTGTCATCGAGTGACAGATGTCTATACAGGAGCTATTATTATAGATTACAGATGGTGAAATTTTGCTTTTTTAATATATTTTTTAAAGCAAGATCGTAAAACTTGAACGCCGTAATGAATGTATTAAAACATATGCTTGTTTGTTGAAATATTTCTTAATAATGCCTGAAAATACGTGTGCAGCCATGTTGTTGTTGTAGCTGCGGTGTTCTGGGAAATTTTCGTACCCTTTGATTTCTAGTGTGCTCGTGGAAAATCTCCATTTCAAGGGCTATCCAGCTTTTCCCCTTAGCCCTATGCCTTCAAGCTAAAGAGAATTGGGTCACCCCTATGCCTTCACGTGAATGTGCAAAATGAGGGGTAGGGGAAGGACTAAGGGGTGAAACTGGGATTGTGACATAGTGTTCAATGTTTCCGGCATAGTGCAAGATGTTGACCAGTCAGTCAAAAAGCATTACATGTTGGTGCCGTTGGGAAGCTCCATGTCAGTCACCTCAATGCCCTTGAGATGGAGATGGTTTCCAGGCTCATTGTGGTAGCAGTGGGAGCAATGTGCAGTAGGAACAGGCACCACTTTAGCAAAGTTGGAAAAGTCCACTTGGTATCTTCCCTCATTGCTGCGGGAGATGATCGGGAGAAAGTCATAGCCCCACATGATCTCCTGAGGGATGTATGAAGTCCTGACCTGGCAGGAGGAGCTGGTGGTTTCGGCCATGCCGTCGAGGAAAACCACAAGCTCAAAGTCCTGCTGATGTATAGTGTCCACAGCCATGTCGAAAAATGGGCTGCTTTTGTCAATGATGTGGTACAGAGTTAAAGGACACACGAAAAACAGATTGTCCTTCCCAGCATCCACCATGAAGTCAATGCTGACCTGGTCCAGGATGACGGTCTCACCTCCAGTGACTGTTGTCCTCAGAAGCTTCCCGTAAATCTGACTGCCGATCATTAAGGTCTTGCGCAGGTTGGCGACACGGATTTGAAGGCAAAGAGTGCCTTTTTTGGGGCAGATGACAGCGGATTCGCTGAAGGTGATGGTTTTGGCTCTCTTTTTTGGAAGGGTGATTTTGGTTATAACTATACCACACCAGAATATACCGATTAAGATTCCTATGATCATCTGGATTATAATCAGAGCCACACCTGCAGGACATTGATCAGTGAGATATACATTGCCATAAATAACTGTGGCTTGTGTCTCTAATGAGAAGAGGAAGGCATACGTCATATCATAAACACTGTAAACGCATGGTGTATGATCCGGTGTTGGATTCTGCCACAACAAGTCACCATTGCTTTTTGCTAACCAGTACCAGATGAGTCCGAAGATGAACCAGCTAAGGGTGTAGGACGCCACAAAATACAAAAGGATGAACCGCCATCGGGTCTCCACCAAGGTGGTCCAGAAGTCGAGGACATAGGCGAATCGGTTTCTGTGCATCACATTGTCGAACTCGATGTTGCAGTGGCCATCTTTGGTGACCAGGCGGTTTGTGCGAATGCGTCGCTCTAACCTGTAATCTTTGAACCACTCTCTTAAGGAGCGAGGCATCTTAGAGTCTGTGAAGAGAAGGAAACAATATTAGTTACCAGAAGCAGGAAAATAGTAAACAGCGGCTTCATTGTGAAGTGACTGCTACATCATTTCAAACGAGGACAAACAAGAACATGTTGAACAACAGAATAGAGTATTTAGAGACAAACACTGACTATTGTTATGCATGAGATAGAATGCTGTATGTGCATGAACACCTCAGGATATTGTACGCTTTGCAAATGGTAAATATTACCTGCTGAAGAGTCTGAGAGGAGATTATTGCGTCGCCCACTGGTCCTCCTGCTCCTAAATCCTTCGTCCACTCTTATAAAAGCAAGCTAAAGCTGGAAACTGGAAATGAACAAGTGTGTATTACTGATTAATAAGCCGTATCTCCCTTAACCGTTTCATACTCCACTACTCTTTCTTTCTTTCTCCTTCTTTCTTTTCAGGTGTCTCGAGTCTCTCCTTTTGTAGGCTTTCCTCCTACTCACACGCTCATCCCTTGTTTATATGTACACACACTGGCAAATGAGTACACACCAATGTTTTACACAAGGGGAGGAAGCAGGATGCATTTACTTCTGCATACGTGATGTGGAAGTACACATCAACACACTCGACCGTTATGTGTTGGTACCCCCAGAAAACCGCATCACATTGTTTATCATAAATACTCATCAGCAGTGATGGCTGTGCATTGAGCGTCCATGTATGGCTATGTATGAAGTCATGTGTACAGTGATAAATAAACCCTCTCTAAAAGGGTCAGGTCAGCAACAGAATGCAAATGATAAAGGTCAAAGTTCATGTTTTGTTGCATATTGGAGGTGTTGATTTTGTTGTGCAGCATGATCAGTCAGGAAGGGTCTGATCTTTCTAATGTTGTATAGTGAAAACCTGCATGATTGAGCCGTGTTAGCAATGCTCAATCAGCTGATCATTGAAGATTACCTCAAGATTCCTTGCCGAATTAGATGGGACAATAGCAGATGATCCCAGACCTAAAATGTAGCTTTTCTACACTAAAAGCTACCTGGAGCACCTGGAGGAAACCCATACCAACACAGGGAGAACATGTAAACTCCACACAGAAGCACAAACTGACCCAGCCCGGACTCAAACCAGTGACCTTCTTGCTGTGAGTTGACAGTGCAAATCACTGAGCCACCGTACATAAAATCTTAATTTTAGTGTTTAGCTATTCTTACCTAATTAGAAGACAAAATTAAACAATGATGAAAATAGTTCTGAAATGTCCATCATCAAACTGGTTGGATTAAATAAATTATTAATTTATTTATGTGATTATTTATGATCATTATTTGCCTCTTTCAATGTAATATCTACTCTTTTTGTATTGTTTGTAGCTGTGTTTTCTGAATATTACACCAGTTCAAAAGTTGAAGCGATTAATGATAAACCTTGAAAATGAGTGTGTACTACAGTTGCAAAGAACACAAAAGAATTTCAAGGGTATGTTACTGTATACAGAATGAAAACCCTCTGCAAAGTGTGTTTTAAAGTGTGTGTGTAGGGGTGGGACAACCACATAACTGATGATGATTCAGTATTGATATTGACATGGAAATGATCAATAATAGCAAAATAATTCAATCATGTCATGTATATTTTGATGAACTATTTTACAATCATATATCCATATCATCAGTTTGTCTATTTTGACTGTTATTTAAGCATTTAACATACCATGGATACTAAAATGAGAGAACCGGTGACGCAATTGCTAAAGAAAGTCGAGTACAACATGGCACGAAACGTGCTAGAATGAGCCTAATATCTTTAATATTTATAAGTTACTATATTCCTTGGCATTCAAACATCACACAAGTTTAAAATACAAATACGCGAGTTTATTCCTCTAGCTGTATAGACAATGTTAAAATCATGCTGTATACTTTTTATATTAGATCTGAAATGAACTCTATACTGATTTAGGAGATGTTCAAAGTGTGAGATATTTTCTGTAAAACTTAAACCCAACTGGGGACATCTGACTTTTTGTATAAACAAAGAGGCAAAACTCTTTGTCATTTTGTATTTAGAATGTCATTAGAAACACACACACGCGCACACACACACACACACACACACACACACACACACACACACACACACACACACACACACACACACACTGTATGTTTTGTAAAGGATGAAGCACATCCTGGAGGTTGTTTTTGCATAATAAAGACCTGATAGGCTTATCGGCTTGTTATATAAAACTGAGGCCTTTATTCTGCTAAAACAACCGCCTGGATTTACTTTATCCAGCTTATTATAGGTATGCTTGCCACAAAACACAAATAATTTTTCATGCATTGTTCTGAGCTGTAATGGTTTATAAATTTTAGTAAGTATTGAGTATTTCAGACAGCTGTGTATTAAGTTGGTGTAATATTCTTCAATGGGCCTTGTTATGTATTTACTTTTCCCTTAATGCATCTCGATAGAAAAATAAATATAGTTTATGTCAAACTGTTCAAACTGTTATGTTAAGGCTATTTTAGTGATGAATGATTTGACTTTGTGTACTTTAATATCTTTTTAATTGACATTTTTCTTTGTGTTGTTTTTAGACTGTTGGCTCCTTTGATTAATAATTATTATATACTATTTGATTATTTACTTATTTTATTTGTTGCAAAATGTATTTAATATGTCTTTAAAGTAATATACCCTGAATAATTAAAAATAAGACCAGAAATCATTATTAAGTCAGATTTGATGTCGTGAAATATATATAGAGACAGATAATTTGCATACTGTCAATGTAAATATCTTGCTGACTTTAAAAACTGAAAAATACAGACAAATAAGTAATCTTTCTATTGTAAAGATTGTTAACTTAAAACATTCATTCATTCATTTAATTTCCTTCAGCTTAGTCCCTTATTTATCAGGGGTCGCCACAGTGAAATGAACCAACTATTCCAGCATATGTTTTACGCAGTGGATGCCCTTCCAGCTGCAACCAGTACATGATTTGGTAATTTCAATTACAATCAGTAGAGCCTAAAATGTGTTTTTATTCTACAACAAACAAATGGAAGAGTCCAGAAGCAAAATGTTAAAGCACAAACAACCATGACAAACTTCTGCAACTAATCCTCTGACAAAAACCCTAAACAGTGGGTCAAGGGTATGTTATAACATCAAATATGGATAATTTTCTTTTGAGGAGGAAAAATCAGTTTACAAAATGTCCCAAAAACATGTTTTAACATCAAATATGAAGCAAATCTTCCTGTTGATGTTGTCTTTAGTCCTATTTTTCAAGACAAAGACAAGGTCATTGTTATTTTACACACGTGTAATGTTTAGCATCCGTTTCAGGGTTATTAGAGTTAACTAAAACTTAAATCAATTAAAAAAGTATTAAAAAAAATAAATATTAACTGATAAATATGTACATTATTAGACATTTCAGATTACTAAAACATTTTGGTTTTTGAGTTTAACTTAATTTACAAAAAATAACATATTTATAGTTTAATATATATTGAATATATATAGCATGATAATAGTTGAAGTTTAAATGAAGTGAATTAAAAATTCCTTTTAAAATATTGCTTAACAGAGATGCCTTTTTTAATCACTAATTTGTCTTTGTGATGATGACAGTCCATATATATTTCTATTGACCTCAGAATTGTTTTTTAAAAATGTAGGTCTTTTTATTTCAGATAAAAAACAAAAATAAGGCTATTTAAATATTTAAAAATACTAAAATAATATCATAAAATAATAAACTATATTAGGAAATACTGTGAACATTTTATGAAGGAGAGGTTTTAGGATTAGGTGAGACATAGATGGCTAAATGAGACATAGTATTTTAACTTGCAGATTAAATCAGTCAATCTTTAAAACATGTCTAGGTGCAATCAGCCTGATCTCACGAGAAAACGTAAGTATTTTACGTTTTGTCAGTTTAGTGGCTAATTCAGTTCAGTTGTACGAAATTGTACGATTTTAAAAAGGAGGCGTGGCACCTAACCCCACCCCTAAACCCAACCGTTATTGGGGGATGAGCAAATCGTACTAAATCGTACAAATTAGATTGTAGGAATTCGTACGAATTAGCCACTAAGTAAGTTACGAATTGCCGTGAGATTGTGTTGGTGCAATTGACGATCACCTTAATAATTTGAGGTTTCGTGTTTTTTTTTATATATGTTTCCAGTATTAAGTCTTTTCCACTTGTACACTATTTTAAACATTTATCAGATGTATTATTGATTTCTTTTTAATCACACATATTTAACATCAGTTTTATTGATGGATAATCATGCTGTGCTCCTGAAACATAAAGTGAAATAAAATTAGGCATTTAACCATGCTGTGATTCACTGCTGTAACACCTCTAGAGTTTTCTGACTCCACATGGTCAGTGAGCGTTATCTCAACCTCTGTGCAGACAGACTACATAGTGCGCTAGCGGGTATCAGCAAATCATTTTCTGGAGTTGTTAATACTCCATGCATTGATAATTGAGGCACCATTGCAGCTGACACTTTCATAAAGTAAAAGTAGAGAGAAAAAAACCATTCAGCTGACTATATTTAACTCTAGCAGGAGGTCTTAACTCATTTACATTCTGCTGTTTCAATGATTGTCTTACAGTATAATGTTAATTAAATCCTTGGAGAGCCAGATCCCTATAGTTATACACTATCAAAACCTAAAGCGTGTGCATTTTTTATATTTCTTAATTTAGTTTTTGTCTTTAAGCCTTCTCTCTGCATATTTATCATGTGAGGCAGTTATCCCACCATTAGACTTAGACATTGACTGACTATTGGCTTGCATAATGCAATGTTTTTAGACATATACACTGAAAAAAATAATTCAAAGATGATTCCTTTGATTAACTAAATTTTTTTAAGTTAAGGAGTTGTAAACAATTTATTTGGGCTGAATTTAAGCAAACGAATTAAGTTAAACATTATTAAATTTAATTTGTTTAAATTCAACCCAATTAAATTGTTTGCAACAGTTTTGCAGACATAATTTTTTTCAGTGTACGTGCCAAATTTTACCAGAGTTAACTACAGTATATCTGTATGAACACCTTTAAAAAAACACTAAGCACACAAAAATCCTTTTATTTTAAGTACAGTGTTGTATAAACATACCCTTAGCTCTGTTTCTAGTGTTTTACATGTCTGAAGTGACTAAATAAAGACAGAAATAAACTCGAAGGCTTTTTCTTCCACATTTAGTCGCCAGAATCAAACAAATTAGTGACTTTATAGAGGCTTTTTCATTCTTGCTTTCATTCTGTCATCATGTCCTAGTTGTTATTGTTGGTATGCTTTGTCTTTATTATTTAATAGACTCTACCCTTGTGTTGTCCTTGCTTTCCAGGTCACAATATTTCAATTCAAATGTATGCACTCAAACAGATATGAAGTTGGGTAAACATCAGTCTGGGTAATCCAACTGAGGGGACTGTGGGGGAGAAAACATCCTCTCATGCTCAGTTTCACATCCCTCCCCCTCTCTCTCTCTCTCTCTCTCTCTCTCTCTCTCGTTCTCTCGCTCATTCACATCCTCCAGGAGAGAGAGGTAAGGAGGTGCTGTGTGAAGGCTGAGATGAGCACATCAGAGCTGGAGTCAGAACAGAGCGCAGCTGCCCTAACATGACACACCACAGCTACCTCTGCACTCCAATGAAGGTAAGTCTGCAGAGAGAGAGGTATGGGAAATGGGGGAATAATAATACTATTATTATTATTTACAATTGCAGATTAATGAAAGCACGTCATACTTGTTTTTTTGTTTTTGTTTTTTTGGCAAAGCAGTGTTTTGTTTTTATTGTGCATACAGTATAAATAAAACTACACATTTTATAGCATCAAATGATATCTTAAATCGGTGTTTCTCAGCCACGTTCCTGGAAGACTACTAGCAGTGCATGTTTTGGACGTCTCCTTGCTCTGTCAGAGCCATTCGTCTTTGAGTCTCTGTTAATTAGCTGTTGATCTGAATCAGGTGTGTTCGGTTAAAGGTGCAGTGTGTAAGTTTGACACCTAGTGGTTGAACTTGGTATTGCACTCTGGGATCAAAACAAACGCAGGTTGCCAGATTGAGGACAGGAGCAACGGCACCCGATAGAAGGAATATTTCCATATCAAAAGGAGTTTTAATCCTAACCAACACCTCGAATTGATTTATTAGAAACGGCTTCTGTTTCTCACAGGTGAAAATCAGAAAACTGACAATGATCACCTCATGTACACCTCATGTGCTTTATTCGGTGTTAAATGCTAATAATGTGAGTTTGAATGCCATTTTGCATGACATTTATTGCCATATACTGAAAGCAGCAGCAGATAGTTCAGCTCAGATCTTGAAAATAAAATAAACCCTTAGAATTTGAACTTTAGACACACCAGTGATTCAGCATGTGCATTTAATAATGTAAGGATGGTTAATATGTATTAAATAAATTATTCTTTATTTTATTATTATTTTTCTTCTTATTATTATTGCTTCTGAATGGCTGTATTTAAATTTCTGTCATGTTTCGTCTGGTGTTTGCAGCCAAATTGCTCATCACTGCAAATCTCGTCACGTGGCGTGTTGTTAGGACACGCGGTTACAATGTAACCTTGTAACCTGCTCACCTAATGTTTACGCTCGTAATATTTATATTATTTGCTAATTAATAACCTCATGTGGAAATCTGAATCTGCGTCTCATTTCAGAGTCTGCTACTGTCCACCAGAAGTCACATTTCAGTCAAGTGCGCATGCTTTCAGAGCCTTTCTGAATGAATTAATTAATTAAATAAATACGCTGTTTTCCACCAAGGCAATTTGGGATACTGAAATATAATAGGCTAATCTGGCAGGTTAAAATTACCAAAACAAAGACAGCCGTTCAGGCACATGCATATTTTCAAAGCCGAATATATGACTTCATCATTGCTTTTCAGATAAACAAGAATGTTCACTGAGCATGTTTCTGAAATATCTGCCAACATATTATGGTATTTTATGCTTTAGAAGAGTCAAAAACTTACTTACAGTACCTTTAAGAAGACATGGAAATGTGCAGAGCTGGTGCTCCTCCAGGAATGTGGTTAAGAAACACAAAAATGATCAACAACTACTTTGTTGAACCATATAAGCCTGATAAACATTTATTGTAATATTAGCACGTTGCATTAATTTTCTGCATTCATCTGCCAGCTTGAGAGTAAAATATATGTTTATGAAGATAAAATATTTAATGTATTATTTAATTTACTTTAAATGAGATATTATTATTATTATTAATGTAATTTGGCATTGTATATTCATTTCAAAACGGTTGTAAAAAAAAAAACATGCTAATAAAATAAAAGGTATTGTCTTTTATAATCTCATTCTAGGTGCCACCAATTGAGTGTATGTCAATTATGTGATAGAGAATCAGTTTGTCATTTTCTAAATTGTATTCACATGATCCAAACTTCCCATCATTATACTTGTATGCTACAGCTTCGATCTTTATTTTCTATTCCTCTACGATCACATGCCAAATATTTCTTTGCCAAATATTTCTTCTTCTTGCGAAAAAAATAACATAACCCCACATAACTCTCAATGGGCCAATGAATCAGTTTAATTAGTTAAAATGGGGGTACTCTAAACCTCTGTGGTGGTGAACTAAACATGGGTTATGCTGCATTTATATGATCACATAAAAATACTTTTATTAATCGAACATGCAAACAGACGACCAATTGGAAAATCTGCTTCTGATATCAACATAACTGCTGTTTATGAATCAATTTTAGGGTGAAGACTACATTATGTTTCATCTGACTGATCATAAACCACCATGAACACATCTGATTACACATTAAATTACACAATAAATCTGATGAGTGTTGATTCATTTGTGTTTTAATTTAGTGTAGGAACTAGCTAAACTGAAGTGTTACCATTACAGATATAGAATAGTTAAAGAGTTATAGAGAATATTTATTCTATATTTAAAAACATAGACAGCTCCCCATAATGTAAAAGAAAATATTTATATTAAACAAATATATATATATATATATACACATATATATATATATATATATATATATATACATATATATATATATATATATATATATATATATATATATATATATATATATATATATATATATATATAATGTCCTCTACTTGTTGCTGTATGTGGGCAGAGTAAAACACAAGAGGGAAAGGGTGAAGAGGCTGTATGAGTGCTGTTATTTGAAGAGTATATATATATATATATATATGTTTACTTATTTATTTACTTATTTGGCTGATAGCCATGTGTAATTTTCTGCAAATAACAGCACTCATACCGCCTCTTCTCCCTTCACCCTTGTGTATTATATATATTATGACTGCTGTAGTTGCTGGAGATGTCATTTCAAAAAAAAAAAAAACATTAAACATGATTCCTTTTGTATTTTCATTTTTTATTTACAAATAAAGTACAAATTATATTTACAGATTCACTTATGCAAATTTACAAGAAATATACAAATGTTAAAAGAAACAACATCCCAGAGTGTTTCAGAGCACAATAGAGTGCTGGAATCTGAGATTAAATAAATAAATCTCTCATTATTGAATTTCCATTTAATACTCAAATACTGAATCCAAATCAATGTCTACAGTACATAACAGAAGAACAGAACCATAGTTTCACTCCACAATTCACACTTTCAAACTTTGTCAGGTGAAAGAGACAAAAAAAGAAAGAGTTTTTGTGAAGAGTAAAGCAACACGTGATTAAAGAAATGAAATCCTGCAGTGTTAGTATTCAAGTACCAATCAAGAGATTGAAACGCTCCTCTTGCCTCTCATCACCACAATGAAAGACATAAAGCATTAGGCTCAGTCCCTAAAAACATTCTATCATTAAATTTTTATAATTATTAATAACGCCAAACAATACTTAAATTTGTGAATCTCCTGATGTGTGCAGCCATGTTGCTGTTGTAGCTGTTCTTTTCTGGGAAATTTCCGTACCCTTTGATTTCTAGTGTGGTCCTGAAAAGTCTCCATTTCAAGAGCTATCTGTCTCTTCCCCTTAGCCCAATTTGAAGCGAAAGAGAATTGGGACATCCCTGTGGCTTAACGTGAATGCGCAAAACAAGGAGTAACGGGAAGGGCTAAGGAGTGAAACTGGGATAGTGACATAGTATTCAATGTTTCCAGCATAGTGCAAGATGTTGACCAGTCAGTCAAATAGCATTACATGTTGGTGCTGTTGGGAAGCTCCATGTCAATCACCTCAAAACTCTTGTTGTCAATGCCCTTGAGATGGAGATGGTTTCCAGGCTCATTGTGGTAACAGCGGGAGCAATGTGCGGTAGGAACAGGCACCACTTTAGCAAAGTTGGAAAAGTCCACTCTGTATTTTCCCTCTTTGCCGCGGGAGATGATCGGGAGAAAGTCATAGCCCCACATGATCTCCTGAGGGATGTATGAAGTCCTGACCTGGCAGGAGGAGCTGGTGGATTCAGCCATACCATCAAGGAAAACCACAAGCTCAAAGTCTTGCTGATGCAAAGTGTCCATAGCCATGTCGAAAAATGGGCTGCTTTTGTCAATGATGTGGTACAGAGTTAAAGGACACACGAAAAACAGATTGTCCTTCCCAGCATCCACCATGAATTCAATGCTGACCTGGTCCAGGATATTGGTCTCACCTCCAGTGACTGTTGTCCTCAGAAGCTTCCCATAAATCTGACTGCCGATCATTAAGGTCTTGCGCAGGTTGGCAACACGGATTTGAAGGCAAAGACTGCCTTTTTTGGGGCAAATGACAGCGGATTCACTGAAGGTGATGGTTTTGGCTCTCTTTTTGGAAGGGTGATTTTGGTCATAACTATACCACACCAGAAGATACTGATAAAGAGTCCTATGATCATCTGGATTGTAATGAGAGCCACACCTGCAGGACATTGGTCAGTGACGTATAAGTTGCCATATCCAATAGTGGCTTGGGACTCCAACGAGTAGAGGTAAGCATAAGTCAAATCATTAACACTGTAAGCACATGGTTTATGATCTGGTGATGGATTCTGCCACAACAGGTCACCATTGCTTCTTGCTAACCAGTACCACAAGAGTCCAAAGATGAACCAGCTGAGGGTGAAGGATGCCACAAAATACAAAAGGATGAACCGCCATCGGGTCTCCACGAAGGTGGTCCAGAAGTCGAGGACGTAGGCGAAGCGGTTTCTGTGCATCACGTTGCCAAACTCGATGTTGCAGCGGCCATCTTGGTGACCAGGCGGTTTTTGCGAATGCGTCGCTCTAACCTGTAATCTTTGAACCACTCTCTCAAGGAGCGAGGCATCTTAGAGTCTGTGAAGAGAAGGAAACAATATTAGTCAGTTTTCATTTTGATATTTGGCGCCAGTTTATCAGGAAGTCAATATTTGGATCTTTCTTTAACTAAGTGGATTAAAACAATGCTTTATTTTCTGATGTTTATGCAGTATTCTAGTTAGGCCATAAGTTGTGCATCTTTGGATGGAAACAGAGCTACTGCACTGTAAAAGCCTAAAAAATAAGGTAACTCAAATCATTTTAGGAAACCGATTGCAATAAACCATTTAAGTTCAAAAACTAATCCTAATGAGTACTGTGAACTTAATCCATTTGAGTAAATAAAGCAATTTGAGCACAGTTAAACCCAAAAATTAAAAGAACTCAAACCAACTGAGTACCGTAAAACATAAAAACAGGGTAAGGCAACTTAAACCGTTTGAGGAAACCGATTGCTACAAACTATTTAAAAAGTTTAAAAAGTTAAAAAACCATCTATACGAGTGCTGTGAACTTACTCCATTTAAGTTGAAGTAATGAGATATTTAACTCATTACCTTCAACCCTGAGATCAAAACTCTTTTCAATTGAGTAGAGTTAACTTTCAGTTCATTTTGAGTTAACTACACTCATTTCAGTTGATCAAGTTTTACAGTGCGCGAATTGTTTGTTACATTGTTTCAAATGAGGACAGAGAATG
Organism: Danio aesculapii; assembly: GCF_903798145.1. NCBI lineage: Eukaryota > Metazoa > Chordata > Actinopteri > Cypriniformes > Danionidae > Danio > Danio aesculapii. The sequence goes on from NC_079452.1 coordinate 20,595,030, forward strand.
TGTTATCCAACACACTGGAGTATTTATGAATAAACAATTGCTATTGTTATGAATGAGATAAAATAGACAAATTATACGTGAAGGTGTCTACATTATATATTACAAATTATATTATATCACCAAGCTGATTGTTATTAGACATGAAGTTTCTTTTAGTGTCAGGTTTTTGTTTTATTTATAAAAAGCCCTACACTGTCTGCACTATTTTAAAAATATAATCAAATGAACTTTTCTAGTCATCTCAACTTACTTCAGTCAAACTGACTAAAATATTAAGTTAAACTTTGTATAACTTTAGTTAAAATCTGATAGTCTGATAACTTATTTAAGTAACACTTTTGTTATCAGGACTTTTTGTCTTTTTTTTCAACAGTGTGCCCTTCAATCATTATCTGGTGACATGGAATAAAAACCATTGGTGTTTTACTGGAACAGCATAATCTATATATTGTATACACTGTAAAACATGTTGACTTCCACACAATTCCTTCATGTTGTCCCAACACAAACTGATTAAGTTAACTCAATTATTTTTGCAAATTCAAGTGGATTTAACATAAAAATTAATTTGTCCACAAAAAAAACTCAAGAATTGCGTTGATTCAGCTCATGTTAAATAAGTAGTTTGAACAAGCAGTATAAAACATTTTTTGAGTGTAGGCATTTTCAGGGTCCCACTTTAAATTAAGTGGCCTAAACTAAAATGTACTTACATTAAAAATAATCATTTTTACAATGTACCTTTTGTGTAAATACATGTTATTAAATTGTACTTATGATTGATTAAATACCTGCATGTAATTTCTGTAATTACATATTTAATTACACTGTTGACAATCCCTTACACATTAACCCACCCTTAAAGCCATCCCTAAGCTTACCCATATCCCACATCAGTAGCACCAGCTGTGTTCTTCAATACATTCTGAACACAGTAAATACATTGTATTATTTTTTTATGTAAGTAAGTAGTAGTTAAGACCATTTAATATAAAATAGGGCCATTTTCAGCGAGCCTGCCTTGCATAATTCAGATAGACTCCCCATTATAAAATATTATTAGAAAGATCCCTTTTCCTTAATGTGCACACATGTTCAAACTAGTTGAATCAGTAAGGCTTAAAGGGATAGTTGACCCAAAATTTTGTAATCAGTTTACTCTCCCACCTCTTGGTTAAATCTTATTTGAGTGTCTTCTGTTAAACACAAAACAAGATATTTGGAAAAATGCTGGGTACCCATTGACTTCCATAGTTTAGATGTTTTTTTCATACCATGAAAATTGATTCAAGTAACCAGCATTCACCAAAATATCTTTTTTTTTTCGTTCAACAAAAGAGAGTAAATGATGAGGTACTTTTCATTCATATTCAAAGTAACAGTTCACCCAAAAATTTCAGTCATGATTTACATGTTTCAAACCTTTATGAATTTCTTTCTTCTATTAAACACAAAGGAAGATATTTTTTAAATGCTGTAAACATGTAACCATTGAGTTCCATAGTATGTTTTTTTCCTCCTATGGAAGTGAATGGTTACAAGGTTTCAGCTTTTTTAAAAATATCTTCCAAGTGATCTTTTTTTGGCGCCGAACGATCCATTTAGGCCAGGCATGTCCAAGCTCGGTCCTGGAGGGCCGGTGTCCTGCAAAGTTTAGTTCCAACTCCAATCAGACACACCTGGGCTAGCTAATCAAGCACTTACTAGGCTTTCTAGAACATCCGTGCAGGTGTGTTGAGGCAAGTTGGAGCTAAAATCTGCAGGACACCGGCCCTCCAGGACCGAGTTTGGACACCCCTGATTTAGGCAGTTAACAAATCCAAGCAATTGTGCCTGAATAATTTATTAATTGCACCTGATTGGGTTTCCAGCCTCTTGATTCACCACAAGGCTTTGATTCATGATCATTTTACTCCACTTGAATAATTATCAGTATTTAATTACAACAGTAAATAAGGGCTCTAATAAATGCAGGCATTCCCAGAATGCTCTGGGAGGAATATCAGTGATGCAGACTCCATCAGAAGAGTAGAGATTTACACTGAAATATGTGTATATTCTTCTTAAATCATTGAATGCCTCCTCAATTGAACAAAAACATGTGCTAAATGACTAAACGTAATGTAAATATGTGTAGCTGTTTAACAGCTTACCTGCTAGAGAAGTCTGAGAAGAGAGCTTGAGTCGCTCGCTGGTTCTCCTGCTCCTGAAGCCTTCGTCCACTCTTATTTTTATAAGAGCCAAAGCAGGAAATTGGAAATGAACAAGTGTGTGTTACTGATTAATAAGCCGTATCCCTTCTTAACCGTTTCACACTCCACTAACTCTTTCTTTCTTTCTCCCTACTTTCCCTTCAGGTGTCTCGAGTCTCTCCTTTTGTAGGTTTCCCTCCTCCGCACACACTCATCTCTTGTTTATGTGTACACACACTTTGGCAGGTGCATTTTCCTTTGCATACTCCAGATGGAAGTACACCAACACACTTGAGCCGCGATGTGCTGGTAGCCCCAGAAAGCATCCATATTCATCAGCGGGGATGGCTGTGCATTGGGCATCCATGATAAACCAGCCTGACCTCACGAGAAAACGTAAGTATTTTACGTTTTGACAGTTTAGTGGCTAATTCGTACTAATTCGTACGAGTTCATTCGTACGAAATGTACGATTTTTAAAAGGAGGCGTGGCACCTAACCCCGCCCCTAAACCCAACCGTCATTGGAGGATGAGCAAATCGTACTAAATTGTACGAATTAGATCGTACGAATTAGCCACTAAAAAAAAGTTACGAATTGCCGTGAGATTGTGTTGGATAAACCCTCTGTTTTATTGCCAATTGAAGGTTTTGATTATGTGAAACCAAATCATGGTAACACTTATGTACCAATTCTCACTATACTAACTAGTGGCTTATTACCTGCCTATTTATAAAATTCTGCCTGTTTTAGTACCTATAAAGTTCATAGCCTAATCTCATTTACATCTCTAATCCTACCTAATCCCCAACTGCTAGCAATACATAATATAAGCAGCAAATATGCAGTTTATTAAAAGTCATGAATAGTGAGAATTCTAACTTAAAATAAAGTGTGACCCAAATATTTACTGTGAATATATATGCAGATATGAAATATATCACTTCCCCAAAACTGTGGGAACTGCAACTAAAACATTGCTGGATTGTTGTTCTTTAAGAACTTATAACATCAGCTCAAAAATAAAACACCACTGTAAATCTTAATAGGCATTTTTGTGTGGTACTTTTGTTTTGTAACATGCAGAATGGGAGCTAAAGATCTGAGAATGTTCCCTGTTAGCTGGGGTTCTGCCACTATCATGTTTTAGTCTGTGGATAAAGGGTTTTTTTATGCATTTGACAGACACTTTAATATTTATGAGTCATTATATTCCCTGGCATGCAAACATTAGTAACCTCACACTCCATTGCTTGAGCTATCGAAATACACACGTTATTCATGTAGCTGTCTAGACAATGTTGAAATCATGCCTTATTATTTTCGTATTTGTTTTGAAATGAACTCAATACTGCTCTAAAAGTTCAAAGTGTGAGATTTTTTAATGAAAACTGAAACCTGACTGATGACATCTGACTCATACTTTTCCATAAACAAGAGGTAAATCCCTTTGTTATTTAGCATTTGCATTGTCAGTAGAAACACACACACGTATGTTGTGATGTTATAATATTCTTCAGTAGGCCGTGGGCCTCATGACTAGAAAATGCGTATCACAGTTTGTCAAAACTTAACTTCTGCGTCAAGGCTATTTTTAGTAATAAATGATTGTCTTTGTGTGCTTTAATCACTATTTCACTGCCTTTTTTATATATCTACATTTCTTTAGGATAATATAACTGAATTAATCAAAAGACCAGGAATGAAACTGTTCTCCTATGACTTCTTTTGAAAACACTATTGGTTGGGTTTAGGGAAGGGTTTAGGTTATTGGTTTGCTAACTGATCTGTATGACAAGCATCAATGAGATGGATGTATACAAACAATGATAGACTTTGTGGTTATTTCATATGATCTTTGACCATATGTCTAGGACACTTGGGTAAAGAGAGGGACAGAGGGCATGAACCGGTCCCTCCTCCCGTCTCCCCCGATGCCCCGCATTCACATTACATTCGGGCCTGGGCACACTTACGTCATCGATGATGCACTGTTCAGTAAGCGCTCTCGCTCAGAGATTTCTTTAGTAATATTGTTTTAGTCGTTTGGGATGCAGTGACCTGCAGTCAAATTTTTTTCGCCGAACAGATCAGCCACTTTTGACGCTCATAAACAATCATAAAGTCCTCTTGCTGCAGGAATTAGGAGTTTGCTGAAGGCGTAGCTGTCATGCAGTGAGGGGTTTGCGTCTTTAATAAACTACGAAAGTTTGCGTTCATTGAACAGTAAGAATGATTAATGAATCCATAACAAACAGTCCCTTAAATGTCACGGCTCGCTTTCAGTATCGGGCTCAGGTGCGTTTTGCACTCACACACAAGTGTACCGCGTGAGCCCAAGTGAACCGCACTCTGGCACACCTCTTCCAACCGGGCTAGGGCCAGCCAAGTGAACCGTGCCTGAGCCCGATTCAGAGTACTCACACTTCTCAAACGATCTGGGACACGGGCCTGGGCACGGTTCGGATAACATAGGGTGAGTACACCCAGAGTTGGATCTGTTGGCAGGGAAAGGAATGTCTGGCTGAACCACATGTCAGAGGAATTTTCAACTCTCACCTCCTGAAGAAGTCTGACTAGGTCCAGAGAGGCCATGAGGAGCTACCAGGACTGGTGGTTTGTGGGGACTACCAAGGCAGCTGATGGGTACCAAAACTTGGCCTGGAAAGAGTTCCATGAACCAGGGAGGAAGACTACAGGTCAGCCTTAGAGAGATTACGGTCCCTCAGGACAGGGAAGCAATTCTACAACAGCACTGTTTACAGTGAAGATGAGGAGCTGATGACTTCAACCGGGGATGTTGTTGGACAGTGGAAGGAATACTTGGAGGATCTCCTCAATCCCACTGACACGCCTTCCATTGAAGAAACAGAGCACGGGGATGCAGGGGTTGACTCACTTATCACCCAAGTTGAAGTAACTGAGGTAATTTGCAAGCTCTGCAGTGGCAAAGCACGGGGGATAGATGAGATCCACCCTGTGTGTCTCAAATCTTGGGATGTCTTGTCTGACATGCTCTGCAACATTGCGTTAACGGCATGAACAATACCTCTGGACTGGGCAACTGTGGTGGTGTTTCCCATTTTTAAGAAGAGGGACCAGAGGGTGTGTTCCAACTATAGGGGATCGCTCTCCTCAGCGTCCCTGAAATAGCATTCGCAGAAGACGAATGCAGAAGGCATTCGACCGGGTTCCTTGTGGCATTCTTTGGGGGATGCTTTTGAGTCTTTGTATAAATGTAGCCGGAGTTTGGTTTGCATTACCGGCAACAAGTCAGACTTGTTCACGGTGCATGTTTGACCGGTTCTGTTCATTATTTTTATGGACAGAATTTCTTGCAGCCTAGGGTCGGAGGGGGTCTGGTTAGGGGACCACAGGATTTTATCTCTGATACTTGCAGTGATATTGTTTTCTTGGTTTCATTGAACATGAACTTTAAGCACTGGGATGGTTTGATGCTGAGTGTGATGCAGCAGAGATGAAAATCAGCACCTCCAAATCTGAGGCCATGGTGCTCATCTGGTAAAATATGTCTTGCAATTTCCAGGTTGGAGGAGAGTCCTTCCCCAGGTGGAGGACTTTCAGTGTATTGGGGTTTTGTTCACAAGTGAGGAAAGGTTTGACAGGCAGATTGGTGCAGCAGCAGCAGCTGTAATACAGACGATGTACTGTACCAGCCCGTTCTGGTAAAAAGGAGTTGAGCTGAAAGGCAAAGCTTTCAATTCACTGGGTAAAGGAGGCCCCGGGGAAGACCCAAGACACACTGGAGAGACTCTTGGCTTGCCTGGGAAGACCTTAGGATCCTGGGTAGGAAGTCTGGGGTTCTCTCCTGAGACTGCTGCTCCCACGACCCAGCCCCAGATAAGAAGCAGCAAACAATGGATAGATGGATGGGTGTCTTTGAGCTACAAAAACTGGGCATTTTACAAATGTTGCAGACCTATTTTAGGTTGAACCCTAAACCACAATTGATGACAGTCAGATGAGATTTCAGGTTCAATGTATGGCTGCATGTTTTGCTGCAATGTTTGCATATTGGCTCTTCTAAATTGGCTTTTGTTATTCAATTGCCAAAATATTGCCGGATGGATTACAAAACTTTCGGTTTTGTGAAGAAATGCTGGGGTCAAACCTTATTAAAAGGTACATTTTGTAAAAGAAATGCAAACAAGTTAACCTTTCCAGATTAATCGCATGCATTAACACATTGTGTAGACAGCCATATTTTATAAGCTCTATATATACAGTCAAGCCCAAAATTGTTCATACCCCTTTCAACCACCCCTACTCTCTCCAATCTCATGACTGTTAATGAATGAATTTGGGGTCTATTATTACATTCTTCCACATTCTCCAGAAGAATAATGTAGGACCCGTTTCATTTCACCTAAGGCCCGTCTATCAAATTTGTCAAAAAGTCTACCACAGACAATATGAAGGACTTGAGAATTAGAAATGTTTGAAAACCACCTGGGATACAGATGATATCTGTATGCTTTATGTTTGTATTCCACAACAAACAAATGGAAAAACAGACGCAAAATGTTAAATGTCAACCAACCATGAAAAACTAGCTGTGCTGCAAATAATCCTCTGACAAAAACACTAAACCGTGGAGTTTTCAAGGGTATGTTATAACATCAAATATGAAGAATTTTCCTTTTGAGGAGGACAAAAGGAAAACTCAATTCACAGACTTTTCCAAAAACAAGTTTCAACATCAAATATGAAGCAAATCCTCCTGGTGATGCATGGAAAAATGCCAACAAAGAGATTAAAGTCACCAGTCCTATTTTTCAGGACAGACAAGGTCATTGTTACTGTACATGTATGCAGTGGTGTAAAGTAACAAATTACAGATACTCAAACTACTGTAACTGAGTAGTTTTTTTCTCAGGATTTGTAATTTAATAGGTAGTTTTATAAATGTGTACTTTCACTTTTCCTTGATTACATTTTTAGTGCAGTATCGGTTCTTTTACCCCACTACTTTCCTTTAACCTGCAGTCACTACGTTATTTTTTCTTGTCTATGGGGATTAGAAAAATCAGTCCTGTGATTTCTGTCCAATCGAATCACACACAGATGGAAAATTGCATCATAATTAACTACCTCAAGATATGGCGATTTATAATTGCAGCAAACTGTTAAAAGTGTTCAAGAAGATCCAAAAATCTTAACATGCATTGACCCAGAGACTGTTTAGATGCATATCACTAATGAGAAGATGATGGATGTTACTGTATGATGACTGAAATGGCCTTAAACACCCAGCAGGCACAAGACCAAATCAACCAATATCAACCAAATATCAACATCTAATGATGTTACAGCTTGACGTTGTGTGGACGTTACCACTATGACGTCTATCAGACGTTGGATTTTGATTGCCATACTTGACAAATAAATGTCAGTATTTGATGTCAATATGACATTGGTTTAAGATGTTGGCTCGACGTTGGATTTTGGTCACTTTCAAACCCAACCTAAAATCAACCAAATATCAACGTCATTTGACATTGTTATTGGACATCAAAATAACATTGTCCTTAGATGCTGGCTAGACATTGAATTTTGGTCACCTGAAGTCACAACCTAAATCTAACCTAATATTAATGTCCTATGACGTTGTGCGCCTGCTATGCAATAACTAAATGCACTACAGAATGTTTCGTTTACACACAAACAGTAATTACATGTAAACGCATCAGCTTTTTACAGTGTAATACTTACTACTCACAACTCTTGAGTACTTTTAAAAGGGCTACTTTTTACTCATACTTTCAGTAACATTTACAACAGAGACCTTTACTCTACTTGTACTCCATTTTTAGGTAAGTAATGGTACTTTTACTTGAGTATGTTTTTCAGTACTCTTTCCACCACTACATATATGTATTATTTATCCTCAAGTTCAGGGTTATTAGAGTTAACTACAACTTAAATCAATATAAAAGAAACTAAAATTTGAAGTGTTATGTTTATAACATAAAAATTCTGTGTATGACAGATCTACAGTATGTCAAGTTTTGTTTTCTTGGTGATGTCAGGTTTTCATGAAAAAGAAGTGAAAAAGTTTTGAATATGTCACCATTTTTCTCAGAATTATTAGATTTTTTTGCCAGATGTTAGAAACAACCAAAGAAATCCATACATACAAAGACAACAAAGCTAATTTAGAAATACGTTTCTGTAAGTGTTGTCAGTTTAAATTAATATTATTTGCTTTAGTCCAGTCGGCATGGTGGCTCAGTGGTTAGCACTGTCACTTCAAAGCAAGAAGGTCATTGGTTCAAGTCCTGGCTGGGTCAGTTTTGCGTTTCTGTGTGGAGTTTGCATGTTCTCGCTGTTTTCCTGTGGGTTTCCTCTGGGTGAATTTGATTAACAAAATTGGCCGTAGTGCATATGTGAATGTAGGAGTATATGGGTGTTTCCCAGTACTGTGTTGCGGATTTTTGAGGATTTTAAATGTTTGAAATAAATAAATTCTACAAAAATAAATATCGAAAAACTTTTTCTCTCAAATTTAGTGGTCAGAATAAAACTAATTAATTACAGACAGGACAAGGCTTTTTTCATTCTGCCTCCGTCAATCACCCCTGATTGTTCTTGTTGCCCTTGGTATGCTTTGTCTTTATTATTTGATAGACTCTACCCTTGTGTTGTCTTTGCATTTCAGGTCACAATATTTCAATTTAAACATATGCGCACAAACAGATATGAAGTTGGGTAAACATCAGTCTGGGTAATCCAATTGATGAGGCTGTGGGGGAGGGAACATCCTCTCATGCTCACTTTCACATCTCTCTCTCTCTCTCTCTCTCTCTCTCTCTCTCTCTCTCTCTCTCTCTCTCTCTCTCTCTCTCTCTCTCTCTCTCTCTCTCTCTCTCTCGCTCAGTCTCATCCTCCAGGAGAGAGAGGTAAGGAGGTGCTGAGTGAAGGCTGAGATGAGCACATAAGAGCTGAAGTCAGAACAGAGCACAGCTGCCCTAACATGACACACTACAGCGACCTCTGCACTCCAAGGTAAGTCTGGAGAGAGAATATCCTTTGTGCCATTGAATGTTGTCTTACAGTTTTTCTCAACTGCTTTGGTACAATTTTCGAAACTGTGTGTTGCAAATGTCAAAACTGTTTGTTGGAACTTCAGAACTTTACTGCATGCCTGAAAAATGTAGTTCATCACCTAAAATATTTCATTCATACTTCAAAACCTAGTCCTTGTGTCAGTAGTTTGGCCAAGGCCTCCGAAACAAAGTGTATTTGTCATCGTGTGAGCCACACTGCTCAAAATAATTAGTGGTTGTTGTTTTTTTTACCATGACAGCCATGAAAATCAAGGTTTAAAAAATCTGATATGAATAGTACATAGAAAAAACTACATATGAACGTGTATTTATAAATGTATGAATCTATTACATGTGGCAACAAGGTCGCTTGTTCGAGTCTCAGCTGGGTCAGTTGGCATTTCTTTGTGGAGTTTGCATGTTCTCCTCTTGTTGGCATGGGTTTCCTACGGGTGCTCCGGTTTCCCCCACAGTCCAAACACATGCGCTATAGGGGAATTATAGGGGCCAGGGGCGTAGCAACGTTGGGGGATGGGGGGGATACGTCCCCCTCACTTTTAGAGACAGACCATTTAGAAACAGGTGATTAACAACTATATGAATGTATGATCTCATACAGCTGTCCCCCTACTTTTTAAAAGTCTGCTACGCCCCTGGCTACGGCGACATAGCGCATATGAGATAAATGGCGTCAGTGCATAATAACCGGTTATGATTATTACTAAACCGATACCGAATTGTCCGCGTCTGCGAAGAAACAATTAACTTTGACACCCCTATTAAATACATATTTTGCAAGCTAGAGAAAACAAGGTCGATCATTTAAATGACTCTGAGTCGAATCGTTTATTTAAAAACCTATATTTTTAAATGCGGTGCACTTTCAGATTTAACCCTCTGGATGTTTTCATTCACTTAGAGATGGGTTGCTCACTGCATGGAAGGTAATTTTCAAAAACACATAATAGGGGCTCTTTAAGTGAGAATCGACTCATCAGTTTTGATCAACAAGTCGTATGAAATTAGCTTTGTCCAACTACAGACAATTGTACTTACTGTTTGCACACATGTGCCGAAGCATTTGCAATTTGCTTGAATCAATAAGAAATGCCAATCTGATGTCAACAAGCTAATTGTTTAGAGATCTAATCTCAGTGTTTTGTATTTTTTTAATTAAATCGAGAATTTAGCCAAAGCAATTGTGAAAAAACTGTAAATAATGTAACTGTCCATGTAGAGTGACATCCACTGGAGAATGTCATTGGTTCCTGAAAGCATACCGGCAGTGAATTTGAGATATCTCTTCATTTTGGCCAGCTTTAAATTAAACAAATACTGCTTTAAAAAAATGTATAACGTAAATGAATAATGCAGCACAAATGCGTCGCTAGACCCAATTTACTGAGGCACGTGCCCCAGTAAACATCGCCAGTCCCCCAGTAAATGCTTTGAGATATCAATTACTTCCAGCCTGATCTCACGAGAAAACGTAAGTATTTTACGTTTTGACAGTTTAGTGGCTAATTCGTACGAATTCGTACGAGTTCAGTCGTACGAAATGGTACGATTTTAAAAAGGAGGCGTGGCACCTAACCCCGCCCCTAAACCCAACCGTCATTGGAGGATGAGCAAATCGTACTAACTTGTACGAATTAGATTGTACGAATTCGTACGAATCAGCCACTAAAAAAAAAGTTACGAATTGCCGTGAGATTGTGTTGATTACTTCATATGCAAGTGTATTTATTAAGAGGGGTAATTCCGAAATAAAGACGTTACTCTCTATATTCAACTGAATCAACGCTGGTGAAAGCAATGTAGTTTAATCAAAAAGCAAACTGACGCATCTCTGCATGTACGCAGAAAAAAACAAACCTGCACACCTCACACACCCCTCCTGCTAAATGCGCTGGTCTTCCCGGTGCTTGTCCCGGTTGTTAACACGCATGCCGAAAAAACACCCACTGCTCACGTACTGCTCATGCGTTGCAAAATCGGCATTAACAGTCGACAAAACTAACGTTTTAATAATATGATGGTGGTGATCTTTACTATGCAATGCTTTCTCATAGATTTTTTTTGTATGAAGCAAGTGACGAGTCAGGGAGGTAAATCTTAATAAAGCTAATTCTCTGCCACGTGTCAAGTCTAAAACAACAGATAATTCTATAAAACATCTTTTTTTGTATTCAATAGAATTGTCTATATAATTTCATTCAAATAAAATTAATATTGATGCAAAAGATTTTTTAAATGATTATTACATTTAGGATTAATTATTTAGAATAATAATTGTATAATAATAATACTTTTATTTATTTATAATAAATATTTTTGTGCATATATATATATATATATATATATATATATATATATATATATATATATATATATTATTTATATTATTTATATTATTTATTTATAATTTTTTTTTTTAGGGGGAACGTGCCCCAGTAGCGCTTTATGTCTAGCAACGCCCCTGATGCAGCATCAGACAAATGCTTACAAACCCTGCATTGTATAGTGCTATTTTGTTGAAAAGTGTTTTTTTTTTATTAAGAAGAAAGTCGATGGCTGCTGGAGATTTGCTATGAGATTCCACTGTTGCAGCAGATGCATAGGGATGTGGCCCCTTATGATTGGTATGCAGTGTGAGATGCCAAACCACTTCCCAGTTCTAAGGGTGTACTCATATTAGGTACAGTCGCCTTGAACCGTACGATTGTCCCCCATCCCCTCTCCCCCTCGGCCTGCACTCACATTGCATTTTTATCTACCGGACCTGAGCACGCTTACGTCATTACATTACATCAGCGATTATGCGACTGTTCAGTTTAACAGGAAGAGAAGCGCTCTCGCTCAGCACAGTAGAGATTGCTTTAGTTATATCATATCGTATTATTTTTAGTCGTTTGGGATACAGTGACATGCAGTCAAACACTTTGCCGAACAAATCCACCACTTTTGACGCTCATAAATTAACATAAAAGTCCTCGTGCTGCAGGTATTAGACGGTTTCCTGAAGGTGCAGCTGAAACTACGACAGTTTGCGTTCATTGAAAATTAAGAATGATTAATAAATCCATATTAAACAGTTCCCTAAAAGTGACGTTGTGTCTTCAGTTTCGGGCTCAGGCGCGCTTTGCACTCACACTACAAGCGTACCACATCAAAGCCCAAGTGAACTGTGCTCTGGCACACATCTTGCAACCGGGCCAGGGCCGGCCAACTGAACAACGCCTGAGCCCTAAGGGTCATCAGTTGTACCCTAGGAAATCCTTTATTCTGAAGGGCCCTTCAAAGTGGCCAGTTTTGAGCTCTTGAGTTTAAAATGACACTTTTAGTCCTCCATAGTCTAGTATAAAATAATCTCTGACCTCCTGTCTCTAAACAGTGTAAGAATAGAGGTCTCTTCCATTCAGCAGGCCAGATGCATTAACGACCAGTAAGTAATTCTTGAACATCTTCATCCATACATCAAAGCATATCGAAGGTTCACCAGGACATGACAGGAATGACGAGGGAGAGAAGCAACTACAAAAATAAGGAAATAATAATGTTGTACTGTTTGCCCACACAAGCATGAAGAGTCAGACCCCAGAATTTACAACTTCACAGGTTTATAAGCATCAGAGTTTAACAGCCAATAATGCCACATGCCTACACACTTTCAGTTCTTCAACACCTTTTATCCCAACAGAGTATCCCCTAGCGCCCTCTTGTGATGAATCTGTTATACACAACATTAATATTAAGCGTTGAAAAAATCTTACTCTATAATTTAGCCCCCATGCACTGCTGTTTTCTTGTGACAGTGTTAAAGAATCATGTGTAAATAAGTGTTGACCTGTCAAAATGCTAACTTTTTTATCAATTATTGAAAGTTTATTGCACTACAAAGGTGTTTTGTATCTGTACATATGGCCAATGAGTTTATTAATGTTTTCTTCTATTTTACTTAACACAATGCCTTGACAATAAGAAAGTTGATACAGTATGTAGTTGATAGCCTATGTAGTTAATATTTTATTCTCTAAAAGGGTCTGAATTAGTGATTTGGGGGTCCTAAGCAATTCCGGCCTGAAAGTTCTAAAATGCACCTTTTGTACTTTATTTTATTTTTAATTGATTTATTTTGCTGTTCATATTCTTATATCATTCAATCTCTTTTTCTACATTTTGTCTTAATGCAAAATAATAATAACAACATGTAAACCATCTTGTAAAACTTTTTAAATGATTTGTTTTCTTAAAATGGATTCACAACAAATATATATATATATATATATATATATATATATATATATATATATATATATATATATATATATATATATATATATATATATATATATAAATAAACTATTACGTTTTTCAAAACTAAATCTTTACCTAAAGGAGTATATGCACACGGATTTTTAATTTTCAGCCAGCCTGACGTCTTTCCATTACAAAATCGCCACGTTTAAGATCTGTTTTCTTAAAAAAATTTTGATCTTTACTGCCTGATGGAGATACAATATAAAGTGGCTCTTAGACCGAACAAGAAGCACTGCAATATATTACATATTCCCTCTGCCATCTCTTTGAAATATGAACATTCATTTTATCTCAGTATATTGAATGGAGTTTCTGCACTGGTACTAGCATGCTGGTCCTGATGCAGGGGCGGACTGGCCGTCTGGCAATTCTGGCAAATGCCAGAAGGGCCGGAGCAGTTTTAAAATGTGGGCCGGTCAGGTTTTTTTTATTTTATTTTATTTTTTTAAAATATGTATTGTTTTTGCATGCTGGCTGCTTTTATCTCTTGCAAGATGTGAATATAATGCTGCTGTTGATGACAACAACAATAATAATAATAATAATAATAATAATAATGATGATTGATAATTATAATAATGATACATGTTAAGCATTTGGGCCAATCGGCGACGGCCGGCCGGTCTCGAGATGGGCCGACCCAATCAGAGGCTGTGGATTACGCTGATGTAATCAAAATCTGGCAAGATGGTCAAACAGTAAATGCAACACAACGCAAGCTAACGTTAATGTCAAAATATGGACCGTAAAAAAAGGAAAGGCGGTGCTGAAAAGGTCAGAGAGAGCAAGAAAAGGGCTCTAAAATCAGATGCTGCCAAATGCATAAAATTAACCGAAATATTCGCGAGAGGAGGTGTAAATGCATCGGAGGACAGTAGCGCGGTAGAGGAGGTAAGTAGCGAACAGAAAATAAAGCAGGTCACACATCGGATGCGCCGCAACACGGCGAGCACATGACAGTTGAGAGTATGGCACATCAGACGCGCATATTCACATGACAGCTGCCGACTTGTGTACCTTAGAAACTTTTGTTTAGAAATTAGAATTCTGAAATGCATGGCGTTGCGCGGCGCGACGCTGTGCGTCGCCGAGCAGCGCTTCTGGTGTGTGACTGACCCCCTTAATTATACTAAAATATAAATAATAATTAATTTTAAAGTCATTCACGCTACTTCTGACAGTTTTTGACAGTAACCTACACTGTGTTTAACAGTTAACTCAGCGTGGAACTCCCATACATTTTAAAATATCATTATAAGCAGATAACGTGGAATTTAGGGTATACACAGAACAGCTATAGCTATAGTACTGTAGGAATTTGTAGTCAACTCTAAATACATAGCTAGTCTTTAAAGTAAAACATTAAATACATGCATATGTCACAGTATGTAGGTGGAACATAGACTTCTTTTACAGGCAATATTGTAGTATATCTATGCAATAGTCAGACATTGGCTTGCTTATGTTCTTCCTTTCCTGACTCCTGTGTTCATCTACTCAAACTAGAATGTTTCTGGACCCAGTGGCAGTGCAGATAGCCTGACTGCTGCAGCAGAGTCAAGTGTCATGGAGGTAGGAATACAGCCGTAAGAGAAACACACCCTGACACAAATGCTGACAGTTTCTTAATACTGTGTACAGAAAACTGATATAGAAACCACAAACCAGTTAGGGGTTGTCAGTGGGGGCTAGTTCACCACAGATGTCTGGTCAGTCAGAGGCAACGAGCTGCAATCAATCCAGAATTCTTTATTCTTTTTCCACAAAGTTTCCAACAAGTACTAAGCATGCAAGTGCTAAACATCACTTCGGAGTATCCATGTAGGTTGGTGTGTGTGTGTGGTCCCGAAACAAATAAGAATAAACTGTCTGATTGCCAGAAACACTTCAAAATAAAAGCTCATGTAAGCCTTTTTAAGACTGTGGCTAATTAACGATAAATTAACCCCTATGATAGGAGTAGCCTGTGAATGTGTGTTACACACACACAAATGGAGATGCAGCACTAGCAACACTTCAGCATACTTTATATCAAAAAAGCTATATATCATGAAGGATTAAAAATGTACAAATCTGCTAGTACACACAAATATTTCTGCTTTTTTGTTATATATTGTATTGCCTTTTGTGCTACTGTTATTACTTAAGTGTAATAAAGTTTTTTTTTTACAGACGCTAGGACACATTTCTCTATATAGGACACTTTTGCAAAACTCTTGACACAGTGAGCACAACAGAAGTCTATGTGGGCTGAACTAGGGATCAATTCTCATTGTTTTGGCACAAAATGCATTTAATGATTACATCTCTCAAATTTCATCAATTCTTTTCTCACTCAGACACAACAACTGACAAAATTCTTTGGACATACAGGACATTTTGCACATGCTGCGTGCTGCGTGTCCATTTGTGTGTAAAGCTCTGTTTGTGTGTGTGTGCGTGTGTGTGTGTGTGTGTGTGTGCGTGAGACACATTCAAAGGTTACTTCTATCATATAATAGCAGACAAACATTTTTTTATTAAGTTTTTACTGTATGTATACATTTTTTATAAAGAGGTTGTTTTTGTTCCAGTCACATACATTTAAATGTTTTAATATCTATTACATTTGGCACTGCGTATATTATTTCACCATCTGTACACTAATATAATGTGTGGATGTGCGTGTCCATGGGTGGGGCTGTGTCGGTGTGGTAATGTGGGCTGGTGTGGCTACAGTGCCAGGGCTGAATTTTTGCCCCAGTCCGCCCCTGTCCTGATGGCACTAGCAGTTACACAGTCTTTCATCTCATTTTATGCTTGATCAAATGAATGCTTAAGTTTATTTAACTGCTTGTATTTTAATAACATTATGATGTCGATGCTGTAAAAGGAACCTTATAAACTTTAAAATGGTCACATTAACCTTTCCCAGGAAGTTTGCTGTTGGCTGAAAAACACTGCTGTGCATAGTCCATTTGAGTGCTGGACTGCTCCATGATTGAGAGTGGGGGACACATTTGTGCATTTGCAATGTAATAAACATTAAACGATTTTTTTAGACCCTCATCATACAAAAACAATAATAGCACCCCCCCCCCCCCCCCATAGCTAACGGAATATGCAGGACTTTTATTTTGAAAGCGCAAGCGCAGATTGTTTACTATGCGTTACTGGGCAACGAATGCACTAGACATTATTAAAACTCTCGTCAGGCCACAAAATGGAAGATTTACAGATTACACGTTTATTTACCTTCACTCCGAAGAGGCAATAAGGTATGTTTAATTGTGTTTTTTGATAATTTACTGTGTTTATTGTGAAATCTGAAGTGTATGTTTCAAAAAACACATATAGATCGCTGAATCGTGTCATATCACTCAGCTCAGCTGTCATGTGAGGAGATATTAAGTCCTGGATGTTTTCTTTGACGTTATATCTTAAAAATACAATGCGATACATCTCTTATTGGTCTCTTTTGTTAAATTTAATTATAGTTAAACCTTTATCCACATCTCATGTGCAAAAAAGGTTAATGTTACTCATACATCGTGCTCTGTATGTGTGTGAGATAAATCCAAAGAGCAGAGCACGACACGATCCATATACGGTCAGTTGGACCCTTGTGACTCTAGGGGTATTTTATGGAGTATAAATAAGCATATAAAACCGTTTTTGGATATTTTGTAACTTACCAAAGCCAGAAACCTACTATGTAGATATCAGAAAACAATTTAACTTATTAAACCAAAGCAGTAGGCCTATATGGCACCTTTAAGACAGAACTCCCAGCTGTTCATCTCTTATAAGGGATCACTCTCAGATAGGAGAGAATTGTGCTATTTTATATGTCCAAGTATATTGCACATTAAATGTATGACTATGTGTATGTATATATATATATATATATATATATATATATATATATATATATATATATATATATATATATATATATATATATGTATATATATATATATATATATATATATATATATATATATATATATATATATATATATATATATATATATATATATGAACTATTGTAATTAAGCTTTTTTAACTTATTGTTGTTTTTTCTGCCATGTATGAAGTATCACCTTTTGTAAAAGGGTTTGTTGTATAGGTAATATATGCATAAACAAAAAATCCAAAGAAAAGTGTTACTGGGACAATGCATCAGTTGAATTTTGGTTGAATTTGTTAAATTGGCAGAATTTATATGGTCACATAAAAATACTGTCATCTTTACTAAATTAGAAGCAAATCACTCATGCAAACAGACCAGTTGGAAAATCTGCTTCTAACATTAACATAATTGCTGTGTATGAATCTTATGGTCAAGACTACATTAGATTTCACCTGACTGATCATAAACCACCATGAACACATCTGAACAGCACGATGACACATTAAATCTGGTGAGTATTTGAGTTTTGATACACTGTTTTGCAAGTCCCATACTTAAGTATTACAATTACATTTTTCTAAATTATATAAATGTAAAGTATTTATTACATATTTAAAAACAATGAGGACGTGCTATATAAATCATAAAATTGTGTATGTGTGTTTTCATTAAATACAAATTGTATTTACATGTATTTACATAGCCTCTATGCCCTCTGTATATAATTCCTAGATTTTTGTCAAACTGAGTTTGTCATCTGTACTGTTACGCCCTCGTGTGGTGATTTTTAACTGTGAAATCTGGAAAATGCTTGACTGCTGAAGTTTTTATAATGCCATTTCAATGAAAAAAAAAAAAACAATCACGTTTCATTTTTTATTTTCATAAAAAAAATGTATGTACAAATAAAGTACAAAATTATATTTACACATTCACTTATGCAAATTTACAATAAATCTACAAATGTAACAAGAAACAACATCCCAGAGTGATTCAGAGCACAAAACCACCAGCTGGAATCTGAGATACAGAGGATTTTTTGAGTTTTTTTTAAGTCAATCTCAAATTAATTAATTGCCAGTGGATACTCAAACTCCGAAATCAATGTCTACAGTAACAGAAGAACAGAATGTCAAAAATTTTCAATTCTGTCAGGTGGAATAGACAAAAAACATTGCTTTGTGAAGAGTAAAGCAGTGCATTTGATAAAAGAAATGGATTCCTGCAGTGTTGCCACTCAAGTGGTATTTCGAGATATTGAAACACTCGTCTCGCCTCTCATCCCCATTATGAAAGACATGAAGCATTAGTGTCCAATGTTTCGGCATAGTGCAAGATGTTGACCAGTCAGTCAAAAAAGCATTACATTTTGGTGCCATTTGGCGGCTCAATGTCAATCACCTCAAAGCCCTTGTTGTCAATGCCCTTGAGATGGAGATGGTTTCCGGGCTCATTGTGGTAGCAGTGGGAGCAATGTGCGGTAGGAACAGGCACCACTTTAGCAAAGTTGGAAAAGTCCACTCGGTATCTTCCCTCTTTGCTACGGGAGATGATCGGGAGAAAGTCATAGCCCCACATGATCTCCTGAGGAATGTATGAAGTCCTGACCTGGCAGGCAGAGCTGGTGGATTCAGCCATGCCATCGAGAAAAACCACGAGCTCAAAGTCCTGCTGATGCATAGTGTCCACAGCCATGTTGAAGAATGGACTGCTTTTGTCAATGATGTGGTACAGGGTTAAAGGACACACGAAAAACAGATTGTCCTTCCCAGCATCCACCATGAAGTCAATGCTGACCTGGTCCAGGATGACGGTCTCACCTCCAGTGACTGTTGTCCTCAGAAGCTTCCCGTAAATCTGACTGCCGATCATTAAGGTCTTGCGCAGGTTGGCGACACGGATTTGAAGGCAAAGAGTGCCTTTTTTGGGACAGATGACAGCGGATTCACTGAAGGTGATGGTTTTGGCTCTCTTTTTTGGAAGGGATATTTTGGTCATAACTATACCACACCAGAAGATGTTAATGAAGAGTCCTATGATAGTCTGGATTACAATCAGAGCCACACCTCCAGGACATTGGTCAGTGACGTATATATTGCCAAACCCAATGGTGGACTGGGTCTCCAGTGACAAAAGGAAGGCATACGTCATGTCATTAACGCTAAAAGCACATGGTTTATGGCTTGGTGTTGGATTCTGCCACAACAGGTCACCATTGTTTCTTGCCAACCAGTACCAGATTAGTCCGAAGAGAAACCAACTGAGGGTGAAGGATGCCACAAAATACAAGAGGATGAACCGCCATCGGGTCTCCACGAAGGTGGTCCAGAAGTCGAGGACATAGGCAAAGCGGTTTCGATGCATCACGTTGCCGAACTCGATGTTGCAACGGCCATCTTTGGTGACCAGGCGGTTTTTGCGCCCGCGCCGCTCTGACATGTACTCTTTAAACCACTCTCTCAAGGAGCGAGTCATTTTTGAGTCTGTAAAGAGAAGGAAAGAATATTAGATTGAAGGAAAAAAACAGCAAACTGTGGTTTCATTAGTTATGTCTACCAGTCTTTTATGTCTACCTTTTTTTATGCACATTTAGGAATATCGCAATAAAAATGCCAATATGTTAGCAAATATAAAAATTGTGCATAAACAAACATATGTGCATAACTAAGTTAGCAGAGCTCGACAATAAGGACTGCCCGATGGCCCGGGGCCAGCATGCAAGACACTCGGGACAGTGGACAGAATGTCTGCCTGAATGAAGTGGTCTCGGCTTGATTGAACTCTGGAGCGGATCGATTTTAGTGAGAACGCAATACGATCCAAGAAACTAACGAACCAGGCTATATTATAGTGTATTATGGTTGTGTACAGCTTTATGAAGAGAGAATTATGAGTAGGGCGGGGTGTCATTCCTACCAGTAAATGTGCGTTTCACGCCAAATACAAAAGTAAAACCATGCTGAAATATTACCGAGTACTGCTTATCCATTAGGAAAATTGACCGAAATGACCATCCGATAACATTCCACATTTTAATCTTATAATATTTTGCATTAGGCCTATTATTTTGTTTATTTCTGAACCGACACCTCGAAAGAAAGATCAATATAGATCTGCTTCATGACCTTACTGCAGTCTCGCTTTATCTGTTATTTCTCTTTATAATTTAAGACTATAATGCATAATTCTGCCAAATGCTTTTTTTTTAATAGATTGATTAATTCAATATATAGATTTTTACAAAACTTGACAACTGAAATGAGGCTAGGGTAGGGTAGGATAAACGATTTATGTAATAAAACAAAAATGTGCATATATTACAATGAAAACACATGTACCAAATAAATTCCAGCATGCACATCAAAAAAGTAATGTAACTTTGATTGAATATAGTGTGATAGAAGTAATGGACAAATCAGAGGATCGACCACACTGTGAAACATCCTTTAGTTTTGTTGGTCATTATTAAACCCCTCAACCAAAGTCTGTCATCACAGTGGTTCAGTATTATTATTATATTATTATTACCTCCTCATTTGTCCTGAATGTCTGCGCTCCCACCACACATTCATTTTATTTAATCTCCTGAGGCACAACTCGTATATTATAGAAGAAAAAAGACTTACAATGACTCCTCCTATCACGGCAAATTCCATTTTCCTTTTTGATAATCGACGCCAGTTTATCAGGAGCCTCTGCTTTACTTCGCACTCTTTTTTTAATGCAATTTTCCAGTTTTGCACATTGGTCTAATTCCCGTCTTTGGATGGAAACAGAGCTAATGTTCGAATGAGGACAGAGAATGTGTTATCCGTGTGTTATTAAAGACTGGTGTATTTATGGACAAACACTAGCTATTGTTATGAATCAGGTAAAATGGCCAAATATGTCCATGCTTTGTAATCAGTAAACATTTCTTCTGAATCCAGGATATTTTAAATAACATTACTAATAAATCAGCTGATTTAAAGCTGAGTCACAGCTGTGGTTTAATAGATTTTTTTAAAGGTATCTAAAATGTATTTTTAAATATTAATTTGACAATAGCCAATCTCTGATTTCTATACAAATTGTTGACGTCATAATACAGTATTAGAGCAAAAATAAGTCTTTATTAAATATTATCACATGACCAAAGTTGAGTAAGTTAGCTAAAAAAAAGTCATCAATTAGTAATTTTCTAGTTACTATGTCTGATAAGTAATTTAATTACAAATATACATATATACAGTTGAAGTTAGAATGTAGCCCTCGTTGAATTTTTTTTATTGTGTAGAATATATCGTAAATGATGTTTAACAAAGCAAGTATATTTTCACAGTATGTCTCCTACTTTTTCTTCTGGAGAAAGTCTTATTTTTTTTAAGTTTTATTTTGGCTAGAATAAAAGCAGTTTTTAAATTTAAGCCCCTTTAAGCTATATATATATATATATATATATATATATATATATATATATATCTAGTCTACAGAACAAACCATCGTTATACAATAGCTTGGCTTAACCTAATAACCTAATTAAACCTTTAAATGTCACTTTAAGCTGTATAGAAGTGTCTTGAAGAATATCTGGTCAAATATTATTCACTGTCATCATGGCAAAGATAAAATAAATCAGTTATTAGAAATGAGTTATTAAAACTATTATGATTAGAAATGTGTTGAAAAAATACTAATTCTGACTTTAACTACTTTTGACTTCTGATTAATAAACCACATCTGCTTTTATTATAAACATACTTGTTTTTGCATTGAAAATTAGTGAACATTTTTATGTTTTCTTTTCTCATGAAGCAATTTTGACTTCATGATTAAGATTATTTCCTTTCACATAAAGGTCTAGCCCACCTTAGCCCTGGTAAATATAGCAAGTTGCCAGTCAGTGATTGGTTCTGGACAGATTTTGCTCGTCTCAACACACACCATAATCTGACAACCACGCCCACTGGGGAAAGGAGGCAATGGGGACAATCCAACCCTCTCCATTGACTTTCAATTGTGGGAATCTGCCTGCTTGTCATTTCTGACTAATAACAAAAAATCAAATAAAAATGTCAAAATAATGCTGTAACATGATACAGCAAAACGCTAAAAACCCAGAACTTTTTATAAGCTATTGACCCACAAAGAAAAAAAAAAGAGCGTTTAAGGACACAAAAGTAGAGCACAATGTGTCATATTACTCTGAGAACAAACGTGATGTCCACTTGAGTGAAATGCAATCGCATTCTAGAAACATTCTGTATTTTAAACCTTGTCAAAGAAATATTGTAGAGACATATATAAAGTCTGTATGTCAGTGCCCCTGTTCCTTACCTTCTTCCTTATCGCCTGTATCCAGTTTGGTCTCCTCAAAAGCTGGCTTTCACAGTTGAGTAGTTTATAAATATATATGTCTGGGTTGTCAGCTTGTTTGCTGTACACCATGGCGCATAGCAGATTTTAGACATGCTTCTGTTTTTGTTATTAGTCAGAAATGACAAGCAGGCTTCCCGCTTTAGAAAGTCAATGAAAAGGGCTGGATTCCCAAGTGTGGGCGTGTCCTAAACATGCTCCGACTCTATCACTTTTTTTAATGCAATGCAAGCTTTTTTTTCCCTACTGGGCTAATGCAGTAGTGAAAATTCCAATGAGTATCTGGTGTATAATTAATGTTTGTCATATTGTTCGGTGCAAACAAAACAAGATTGTACAAAAAAATTAAATATGCTTTGTCCATGTGATTTAGTGCACTGCAATGGATTATGAAAGTGTTCCTAACAACAATTTAAGCTAAACTTTAATGATACTCTGTGGATAACCACACTGCACTGTAAAAAGGGATTACTCAAAGTGATTAAACCTGTTGCCTTAAAATCACACGTTTAATTTACTTTAAAAATGTAAGTAAATGTGTTGTAACTTAGAACTGTTAGGTTGACTTAGTAATTTAAAGGCAATTAGTTTACTCACTTTTTCAAAGAATTGCTTTTTACAGTCTAAAGTTAGCTTTACATAAAAAGTGAGTAAACCCATTGCTTTTAAAGCCATTAGTTGAATTTACTTAAAAAAGTGAGTAAACCCATTGCTTTTAAAGCCATTAGTTGAATTTACTTAAAAAAGTGAGTAAACCCATTGCTTTTAAAACCATTAGTTGAATTTACTTAAAAAAATGAGTAAACCCATTGCTTTTAAAACCATTAGTTGAATTTACTTAAAAAAATGAGTAAACCCATTGCTTTTAAAACCATTAGTTGAATTTACTCAAAAAATTGAGTAAACCCATTGCTTTTAAAACCATTAGTTGAATTTACTCAAAAAAGTGAGTAAGCCCATTGCTTTTAAAACCATTAGTTGAATTTACTCAAAAAATTGAGTAAACCCATTGCTTTTAAAACCATTAGTTGAATTTACTCAAAAAAGTGAGTAAACCCATTGCTTTTAAAGTGAGTAAAACCATTCCTTCACAATGATTAAGTAAATGAATTATGCACATAATTATACAAATTAAGTCAACTTAACCATTCTAAGTCACAATGGACTTACTTTTTTAAAGTAAAGTCAACTTTACAGGTTCACTTACTTTGTTAAGGTAAAGTAACTAATGGCTTTTTAAAGTGCAGGCAGTTACGATGCCGGTAAAAGTATTGATAGACACTTAGTCAGACTGTATCATATCCCTTAAATGTTCACATATTTCCTACTTTGTGTTTATTGAACCAATAAAGCATGTTCTCTGTGCAATCAATATTTTTAGATGCTGTAATTGTAGACTAAGTAATTATTAACATGTAAGAATTAGCCTTGTTTTAACCGGTACATCATGTACACCAAGAAAACTTTCTTTTAGTGTCGATTTTTTTCTCAATACACTCTACAAAGTCTGCACTATAAAAAATATGGTAACACTTTAAATTAATTATCCGTTAGTTAATGCTAGTTAACATATTTATTAACATTAACTAATTATCAATAATTTTGTAAAGCATTTGTTAATCATAGTTCAACATAAAATAATGCATTATTAAAATCCAAAGTTGTGCTTGTAACATTAGTTAATGCACCATGACTTATTTAGCTTAAATAAAATCAAGTAACTTTAACAAAGATGAATAAATACTGTAATAAATGTATTACTAATAGTTTGTTCATGTTAGTAAATACATTAACTAATGGACCATTAATTTAAAGTGTTAACAAAAATATTGTTACAGTACCTTCAATGTTTTAGTTATCTGAACTTGTAATAGTCAAAATGACTAAAAACAAAGCTGACTTTGTATAACTTTAGTTGCAATCTGATTAATTTAATTAAGTTAAAGTAACACCTTTTTTACAGTGTGCCCTGCAATGCCAACCT
The DNA here is from genome assembly GCF_903798145.1 of Danio aesculapii. Taxonomy (NCBI): domain Eukaryota; kingdom Metazoa; phylum Chordata; class Actinopteri; order Cypriniformes; family Danionidae; genus Danio; species Danio aesculapii. The sequence goes on from NC_079452.1 coordinate 20,619,840, forward strand.
GGTGACATGGAATAAAATTCATTGGTGATTTCTATGTTGGTATTTTTAGCGAACATGCCTTGCATAATTCTGATAGAATCACCATCATAAAATATTATTAGAAATATCTCTCTTAACGAACACAAATATTTAAATTAGTTGATTCAATAAGCCTTAAAGAGACAGTTCACTCAAAAATGAAATTCTGACATCCTTTACTCTCCCTTCACTTGGTCAAATCCTAAATGAGTCGCTTTCTTCTGGTAAACACAAAAGATAGAAAAAATGCTGGTAATCATTGACTTTAATAGTCATTTTTATTTCTTATCATGAGAATTGATTAATTCAAGCAACCAATATTCTTCAAAATATTTTCTTCTGTGTTTAACAGAAGAAGGAAACTCATTTTAGGCACTCGAAGGTGAGTAAATAGTGAGTAAATTTTTATTTTTCGGTTCTTTTAAAGGTTTAAAACCACATGAGTGTGAGTAAAAAAAATGACGTAATTTTCATTTTTTAACGAACTATCCCTTTAAGCTGTCAGCGAATCCAAGCAATTGTGTAAGAGCTGCACCTGACTGTTTTCTCCGGCCTCTTATTTCACTACAGGGCTTTGATTCAGGGTCATTTTACTCCACTTGAATAATTATCGGTATTTAATTACAACAGTAAATAAGCGCTTTGATAAATGCAGGCGTTGCATGTTCAGGGCAGTTAGCTGTGGCTAATCTCTGCTTATCTGTCCTTCATGAGCGACTGAGTGCCGAGATCCATCTCTGAAGTGCGCTTAATGTTTAATGCCGAGTCTATTAGAGTACACATCAACGCTCAATTACAGAGCAGCCCGCAGTGCCAGATTTATGAACGTTCCCGAAATACCAGTGATGCAGACTCCATCAGAAGAGCAGAGATTTACACTGAAATTACGTGTAGATGTTCAGTAGCTTACCTGCTGGAGAAGTCTGAGAAGAGAGCTTGAGTCGCTCGCTGGTTCTCCTGCTCCTGAAGCCTTCCTCCGCTCTTATAAAAGCAAGCTAAAGCAGGAAATTGGAAATGAAGAAGTGTGTGTTACTGATTAATAAGCCGTATCACTCCTTAACTGTTTCACACTCCACTAACTCTTTCTTTCTCCCTACTTTCCCTTCAGGTGTCTCGAGTCTCTCCTTATGTAGGTTTCCCTCCTCCTCGCACATTCATCTCTTGTTTATGTATACACACACTTTGGGAAATCTATACACATGCAGGGTGCATTTACTTTTGCATACTCACACACACTCGACCCGCGATGTGCTGGTACCCCCAGAAGAAAAAGAAAAAAAAAAATCACATCACATATTTGTTTAGCATAAATATTCGTCAGCACTGATGGCTGTGCATTGAGGCTCCATGTACGGCTATGTATGAAGTCGTGCGAGCAGTGGTAAATAAACCCTGTGTTTTAGGTTAGCAGCCGAATCCAAATCACAGAGGTCAAAGGTCATGCTTTATTGCAACTTGGAGGTTTTGATTATGTGGAGGTAAATAATCATCACACTTTAGTTTAGGTACAGATTCTCACTATTAACTAGTGGCTTTTATATAAATCTCCTAAGTAATACACAACTACTACCAATAACTAATAATAAGAAATACATAAGGAGTTTAATCAATTCAAGATGATTTGTATAGCGCTTTTCACAATTATTTTTGTTTCAAAGCAGTGACAATAAAAATCAGAATAGGACTTTTGTATGGGGTGGACATTATAGATAAACTTAACCTGCAGATATGTCGTTAAAAAGGTGATGTCTATGTGTAGATGCTCAATGAAGTCTATTTGTGTATTAAGTGTATGTGTTGTCCTCAAAGTTTATTGAGGTAAACGTCATACCAAATGGTTTGTTAATAGTGAGAATTCTAGCTTGAAATAAAGTGTGACCTAAATAATATTTGGTGATTAATATGAATGAAAAATGTTATTTTTGTTATTTGTTTTTTGAACATATGACAGGGACTTGTCGCCATCTACTGGTGTTTTTTTTGGTAACATACCTACTTTTGTGGGGGGTTTCAGGGCTAATATAGTTAGGGTATCAACGCAAAAAACGTTCAGCAAAATATAGTTTAATTATCATATATGATAAATTCCCCAAATTCTGAGGTGTCATTACATAAAATAATGTAGACGATTGTTCTCATAAAATAAAGCCAGACACGAATCACTAGATGGCGCCAAACAGTCAAGAAAATTAGTGTGAAATATAAGTACATAAATGAATACGTATATACTGTGAATATATATACGTGAATATACTATTTTTAGTGCACGGATGAGCCTATTATTACACAGCTGTATGGAATAAATTGGTCACTCGCAACATTCCAAGTTATGTTATTGCCAGAAACAGCAATAAAAACAAATAATAATAAAGGCTCATAAGGGTACTTTAAATAATCTTGTTCATCAATGAATATGTTTACGTTAATATTTATATGTCTGTCATGTTGCTGTTTTTGAATGTTCACTTGTTTCATCTTGTGACTGAATAATACTCAGGTTACTGTATACTCCATTCAGCTTTTTTGTTTCTGTCTGTTATGTAATAGTACAAGGTTTGGGTTGTAAATTTTTTAATTTAGCACTGTTTTATAAGACCAAAGGGCTATATTCTGTGAAAACAACCATCCTGAATGTACTTTATCCCACTTATCACACGACTACATGCCTCAAAACATTAGACCCAAAACATTGTTCAGAGCCATAATAGGTGATTCCTTGTTAATTAAATGGAAAGCTGACAGAAAATAAAACAGCTGATGGAGTATACGTTAACCTGCGCATTATTCAGACACAAGATGGCGCCAAACAGTCAAAAGTGCAAAGCTGACACAAACGAAATCAGCTGACGGGAGTATACACTAACCTGCGCATTATTCAGCCACAAGATGGCGACAAACAGTCAAAAACGCAAAGCTGACAGAAACTAAAACAGCTGATGGAGTAAATACTAACCTGCGCATTATTCAGCCACAAGATGGCGACAAACAGTCAAAAACGCAAAGCTGACAGAAACGAAAACAGCTGATAGAGTATACATTAACCTGCGCATTATTCAGCCACAAGATGGTGCCAAACAGGTAAAAACGCAACGCTGACATAAACGAAAACAGCTGATGAAGTAAACACTAATCTGTGCATTATTCAGCCACAAGATGGCGCCAAACAGGTAAAAACGCAACGCTGACATAAACGAAAACAGCTGATGAAGTAAACACTAATCTGTGCATTATTCAGACACAAAATGGCGCCAAACAGGTAAAAACGCAACGCTGACATAAACGAAAACAGCTGATGAAGTAAACACTAATCTGTGCATTATTCAGCCACAAGATGGCGCCAAACAGGTAAAAACGCAACGCTGACATAAACGAAAACAGCTGATGGAGTAAACACTAACCTGAGCATTATTCAGACACAAGATGGAGCCAAACAGCGGCGAGATAGACGAGCAGATGAATGTGGATGTAAGTATATGAATGTGAACAAATTAATTGACAATCAAAGTGATTCTCAGTTCTTGGATGAGCCAATGTTATTTAGCACTTGTTATCATGCAATAACATACCTTGAAATGTCACGACAGACCAATCAGAATCCAGTATTCAAGACAGCCATGTAATAATTGACAATATAGCCTTAATCAGAACATACTGAACATTAATGTCTGCTAGAAACACACTCATGAACTTGTACAAATATTAATGTGAAAATATTAAGCATGTAATCTAAATCAAACTCCAAAACAGATAGAAATCACTCCAGTGTTGTTTTTTCAGACGTTCAGGTGTAAATCGGGATTATGAACAGACGTTTCAGTGATCTGATACAGAAGATGATGAAGCACAGGACTGTGCAAGTTGGCAGATTGACACGTGTTTCAGACAAGCTTCTTTCATTCTCGGATCTTTTGTTCTTCGGACAGTGAGTAAAAAATGACAGTGGCTTCAACCTGAAATCTCAAAGCCTTTTTCCCCACAGAGACTGACTCTGACATTGAAAAGGTCCTTTATCATTGAAATGAGGGACTTGTGTCAGAATTGCTGGCATTGATAGGAAATTTATTGTTTCAACAATCATACACTGTACTTAGAATTCACATTTTACATATTTAATGTCATATTTAACTGCACAAAAGAACTTCTGATAGCATTTGAGATTATTGACATAATTTTTATGTTGTTCAGAGGTGAATCCATTTACACAACAATTATAACTATTTATGGTAAATCCCAAGGATAGGAGCTGGCATAATTTAGTACTTTTTGTTGCATTTACACTAGTTTTTAACAATAAAAATGTTATGTTTGATCATAAAATTTGATTTGGCTATTTAAAAATATATATAAATAAATAAAATATAATATAATAAAATATAATAAAATAGCTTGATATATAAAAATGCCTGAAATAAAATAAATAATGCCTATAAACATTCCTAAAATAGTTTTTTCTTTGAAATCATCAGCAATAACTTGATTGATGCTTGATGATGCTTTTTCATTGACTTATTTAACATTGTTAAAAAAAATCAATTGGCTATATAGTCTTTTTAGTTTATTTACACTTTCAATCCGCATCATGAGACCTTGATCTCTTATCTGTCAGCCGTTTTTAGATATTCAGTTTAATAATCAAGCGTTTTTAACAGCTAAATGAAAACGTCTTTCAGCGAAATCCTGAAAATCTTTGCTGGTGACCTTTTTTGCGAGTTTTGCTGACCTTTGGCTTTCAATGTAAGGACACACACACGTATGCACACATGCACAAAAGGTTCCGATATAATATGAGAGTGAGTAATGATGACATATATATTTATTTTTTTTCCGTGAACTTTTTCTTTAATCATTAAACTTGCAAAGAAAGACTCGAGATATTCAAAGTGATGCCAAATGCTTTGATTATCATGTAATGTGGGTTTTCCATTTGTCATCAAGGCACAGTTTTCTTTCATGATTGGATTTCAAATTGGCCCTGTGTTTACTGGTTAACTAAATCAATTTAAAGCAATAGTGATTTAGAATTCAAAGAGCCTTGAGCATCAACATAGGAAAATAAAAATAAATAGTTGTTACAACACTTTGGGTTGTTTTGCATCATATTCTCTCACATAAGAATTACTTTGAACAGTACTAGGAGAATTTGCGCCTTCCTTTAATTCCCAAAATGACAAAACATTAGAGGTTGACAAGTATTGACAGTCATTTGAAGCACTTTTATGAATATTAAGAATCAACATTTAATACTAAAAACAACGTCGATTCTCCTTTCAGTCATTCAGCTATAATCTTCCTTCAGTTCAATACCTTCCTGTGCTTTGATATGCCGAAGGCCAAATTTACCTTTGAATGGAAAATCCATAATAAGCTTTTCAATAATACCAAACCACAAAATCTCGCCTTAGGCTGCCATTCAAAACCACTGATCCAAGAAAGAAGTTTTTTTTTCCACCCTGACTTTATACTACGATGTTTGTGTATTTGTGCAACAGTCATACATTTCAAATCCGTTATATACAACAAAACCGTTGCTCTCTTTGTCCAATGACCTGGATGTTTTACTTTGCAGGTTATTCTGAAATGCATTGCTTTCCATGCACGCCTTTATGCCCATAAAAGAAACTCGAAACTCCAAAAATGTGACTCTCGCTCAACTTTTTGCCCATTCAAACGATTCTCAGAAGCATTGCAGTCGATTTGAGGTGGCAAAGTAAAGTTTTTCGTCACCCTTGTGTGCCCGTAATGATATAATCACCTGTGCCAGGTGGCTGAGGGGGTATTTCACAATTGAAGTGTGAACTTTAATGGCCAACTTAGTTCCACTGAACGACTCCAATGAGTCACACGCTCCAGGCGACACTCCCACCCATATTTTCAGCTTTTTTGACTCCCAAATCCAACAGCATTTTGTGCATACTTTTAAAACACTAAAAGTAAAATCCAAGAGTCGCTAGAATCTATTTATTCATTCACCTTCAGCTTAGTCCCTCATTTATCAGGGACTAACCATAGCGAAATGAACAGCCAACTTATCCAGCATATGTTTTACACTGCGGATGTCCTTCCAACTGCAACCCAGTACTGGGAAACACCCATACACTCTCACATTCACACACACACTTATACACTACGGCCAATTTAGTTAATTTAATTCACTTATACTGTATGTGTTTGGACTGTAGGGGAAACCGGAGCACCCAGAGGAAACCCAGTCTAACAAGGGTAAAACATGCAAACTCCTCACAGAAAAGTCAACTGACCTACCCGAACTTGAACCTTCTTGCTGTGAGGCGACAGTGCTAACCACTGAGCCAAGAATCTATTAATTTTTATAAAAAATATATAAATAATATTTTTCATACATCATTTACTTGTCCTGGAAGTCATTCTCATTCATGGTCAATGCATCAAACCAGAAAAAACCTGCATAAAGCAACCTTGCCTTGACATTAGCTGTCATTGAATTAATGAAACCGCCTCAGTCGGTCATGATTATCACAAAGAAACAACAGAGAGTAGACATGTGTGTGGACTGAACAGCATTTGTCTGAATGACATTGTTTTGTAACTTAGGTTACCTCACCAAATATTTAAAAGCAACAAACGCACATGGCCCTGAGGGTGTGATCTGATGATAGCACATAATGCTGAGTGACTATCAGTGTTTGATATGATTTTAACGAGGCAGGTTCATTCTGATTACGTACCCCTGTATACATTTCTGCAGAGCACCAAATACATCCCAGGAGGAGCATTTTTTTTTTGCAGTTGTCTTCTGTGTACGATTTTTCAGTTCACGAATTTCTCTCGCAAGTGGCATTTGCGCCTGCTGTTCTCACGTAAATCCACCAGAGGCCGCTGTTGACTTACTGACTGACCGATCCCTCCACCCACTTCCTTCCCTAAACCCAACCATCATTGGATGATAAGATAATCGTACTAAATTGGACGAATGATATCGTACAATTTTATAAGAATTAGCCACTAAATCAAAAGTTACGAATTGCCGTGAGATGAAAAATGGATTCAACGTATTTTAAAACATGTTTATTCCTGTGCTGTCAAATATTTTAGCAATCGTTACTCCCATCTTCAGTGTCACGTGATCCTTTAGAAACCATTCTCTATATGTTAAACTGCCCAAGGAAAATTATTATTATTTTTAAAAATTATATTTAATTTTGAAAACAGTTACAACTACATATTTCTGAGAATAATACATTTTTCCAAGATTATGTACCCTTATAAACATTTCTGGAGAGCTCCAAATACATCTCAGGAACTAAATATTTTTTATTTATTTATTTTTTTGCAGTTTTTGTCTTCGTGAATCCGCCAGAGGCTGCTGTGTACGCTTTTTTTAGATCTCAAATAAAGGTGAATTGAATTGAATTGTTTTCAAAAGCAATCAGAAAAAGAAAAGCCTTCGTGGCCGCCTGACTTTTTTACCACGTTTTCAGATTTTACCACATTCTCACTCTGTTATTTACTTGTTTATTTTATTTTTTGCCCTTTTTTTTTTGTCTTATCTGCTTTCTGGAACCGTTCTTCGCTAGACTAGAACATCGTCATCACGGTCAACTGCACTCTGGGTCTCAAATCCACCGATGTACACAAACTGATAACACCGGAAAAGCCGTCCACATGGAAGTAATCGATCAGCTAATAAGCACAAAAAGGAACAACGTTATACCACCCCGTATCGTTCATTCCAAAGACAAAATAACCATTCCTCTGGCTACACAATTTGCATAATACATAATCTCCAGAAATGTATATAGGCCTACGTATTCAGAATGAGCCTATGTTGGATTTTAATATGACTTTTTGATTCTGTTGCAGCTCTTACAAACTATTCAGGGAAAAATGACCTGGTTATTTCAATATTTAATCCTTTTAATGTAATATAGTCAACCCTTATCCAAACATATAAAGTAAACTGTTCAGTTTTTTGAGCTTAGAATTTTGGGTTTAAATAAAGGTGGTAAAGTTAAAGTTCAGACTTCTAAATTGAATAATTATAACATTATTTCAGCCATATTTTGTGATTATATGCTGTAAAAGTGCTGAGCATCAAATGACGTAATCGCAGAATTACAATGCAGTGTTTGTCATACTGTATTCTAAGAATTAATGTATCACTGGCAAACAGGCAAGTAAGGCAGTTTCGTACACTTGCCAACGAAAATATTTACTCACGTTTGACGTCTGACGAGCGTAATTATACATCTCGAAAAGAAAAAAAAAGTAGAGTCCTGTTGAACTCGCACACTCACAACGGTTTGAAGCAGCTCAATGTAATCAAACTAAAATATCTCCTTTATAGCTGAATTAATTGGTGCTTGAGTGAATAATCATGTATTATCATGCTATCCTAATTGTAATTGTGTAGTTTTTAATATATTTTCTTTTAATAAAATATTTAGTTTTGGTCATGATAGCGTCATTTAAGTGCCGTTAGCATTCCTAACAGGGTTCCTCCAATCTAACTCCTCACTAAGTAGATTTCACAACAATGCTCTGCTATTTTGTTGAAGTTTTGTTCTTGCCCTACATTACACCTACAGTAGATTCTCAGAAGTGGACTTTAAAATGATCGGTTAAAAACCCAAAACTCACCTCTTTCTTTAGTGTGAAGAAAACATGAGCTCAAATTATCATCATCATCAGGTAAATACAGTGTCCTCCGTCATCTACAGTGAGCTGTTTGTGCTGCTCAAACCTCTTTTTTATTCACTTTCTAAGAACACAAAGAGTTCGTTAACAGATACATAGTACTACATAATGTGCCAGAACCTGTTTAGATCCTCGCTTGGCTTGATAAACGGCAACAGTCAGAGCTGGTGTGGAGCCAGCAGAAGCTGTCAGTGAAAGGCCAGACCAAGAACTGCTGGCAAACAGCGGCTGAATATTAGCCAGCAGATCCTCGTTTAGCCCGAGGAGGAAAGCGTCTGAGAAAAAGCCTGAATTTCTGCTTCCATCTCTTGCATATTGAAACATCACCACCTCTAAGTACTTTGGGAATATTTATGGCACCTGAGAGTGAAGTGCTGCAGTACCGCGGTTTTCAGAAAGGTGTCGCTGCTGAGCAAAAACAAATGAAGGCAGAATGGCTATGCACAACAAAGCAAGATAAGGGACTGAGCTGGGACTTTTCAGCTGTCCAATCTGAATTTAGCCCTGACTCGGTTGCATGAAAGCAGAGTAAATTAATGAATGCAGATATTTTTTTTATGCAGCTAACCTGCTCCAAATAATTTAGACTAGGATCAATCCTATAGTGATTTAGTGAGTCAGTTTTACTGACAATGCTACTAGAAATGGATGCATTTTACAGTCACTCCATGTTCTTTACATATTTCTTGGCCATTAGAATTAAAAGACACTCTCTACAATAAGGTTTCATTAGTTAATGTATTTACAAACATGAACTCATTCTGAATAATACTTGTATATAATTTATTAATCAAAGCTAGAGCCAGACTGAATCTGCGGACATTTTTTTGCTATTTCTGCACAGAATTTTGTAAAACATCTGCAGATTTATGCGTAATGATTTTGGGAGTATCATAACTAAAAACATAATATATGAAATAAAAAATAAAACCTTTTTGACTTATTTAATGTTTACAATGCAAATCCCATTAGATCCACTAAACAAAGCAAGTCTCATATAATATATTTACTAAAGACAAACTAATATAAAAACAATCTTCTGAACATTTTCATATTAGTCAATAATATTACTGAAATTAATTTAAAATCTGAATAAATATGATATTTACATACATTTACACAAGTAAATAAATAAATAATAATAATAAAATAGACTTGATGGGCTAAAAAAAACTGAATTTCTGCGTGCACAGATTCCGTGTGGGCCTAATCATAGCTCAACATTTACTAATGCATTATTACCATCCAAATTCAAGCTTTTTAACATTAGTTAATGCACCGTGAGATAACATGAACAAACAACGAACAACTTTATTACCATTAACTAAGCTTACACTAACTAATATGAACATATACTGTAATAAATGTATTGTTCATTGTTTGCATTGACTGAAAAGTATGTTCTATTGTACTATATATATATATATATATATATATATATATATATATATATATACTCACACAGTTGAAGGTAGTTTTTTCCCCAATTTCTGTTTAACAGAGATTTTTTCATCACATTTCTAATCATAATAGTTTTAATAACTCATCTCTAATAACTGATTTATTTTATCTTTGCCATGATGACAGTAAATAATATTTGACTAGATATTCTTCTAGACACTTCTATACAGCTTAAAGTGACATTTAAAGGCTTAACTAGGTTAATTAGATTAACTAGGCAGGTTAGAGTAATTAGGCAAGTTATTGTATAACGATGGTTTGTTCTGTAGACTATCGAAAAATATATAGCTTAAAGGGGCTAATCATTTTGACCTTAAACTGGTTTAAAAAAAAAATCCCAAACTGCTTTTATTCTAGCTGAAATAAGACTTCCTCCAGAATAAAAAATATTATCAGACATACTGTGAAAATTTCCTTGCTCTGTTAAAGATAATTTGTGAAATATTTAAAAAAGAAAAAAAAACTCAAAGGGGGGCTAATAATTCTGACTTCAACTGTATACATAGAGAGAGATAAAATAGATGTATCTGTCAATTAACAGTTTCCGTATTTTGTATTTCACAAGTTTATTTCTGGTTGTGAGTTGCATTATAGGATGTTGATCTCTGCTCTGTTGATTTTTAATGTTGAAAATTCAACTCTACAGTGAATTTTATTGACATTTTAGGAGTTGGAATTAATATGATATATAAATAATAATATATAGTGAAATGAGTGTATAATAACAGAAAATATGCTGCAGTTTATTACAAGGTTTTTATAGTGCAACTAACATATAACACCAACCCAGACAATATAGCGCTGCAAACTAATAAAATGTTTATAAAAGTCACTTTTTTCAAGGTTAAATGTTGAAAGAAAGATTGTTACTGCACTGTACTTTGTTAATACATTTCACCTCATATGTTTCTTAAAAGTCTCTGGAGGAAAGTAATGGGAGTAGATCAGTGGGCACGAGATAGGCGTTGACACTAAAGTCATGCAATAAACATTATATATCAACGATACCTGAAACATAAAACTCTAATGCACATAACTGATGAGACAAAACTAAAAAGAACCACAGTAATACCGACAACAAAAAACATAAAACGATCCTGAAATTCTGGGAAAGTCAATTTATGGTTATTCACTGTATATACACTACCTGACAAAAGTCTTGTCACCTATAGTTTTAGGAACAACAAATAATAACTTCTAGTTGATCATTTGCTATCAGAAGTGGTTTATATTAAAGGCAAAGGCCTCCAGATCACGCTTATTTTACTAAAATAAAATATGATCATGCCTTGATTTTGAATGATTTTATTAGAGCAGTAAGGTCTGACTTTGCTTAGACAAAAGTTTTGTCACTTAACAAAAATATGTCTGGTGACTAGGCTGGCCAATCCTGGAGCACCTTGACCTTCTTTGCTTTCAGGAGCTTTAATGTGGGGGCTGAAGTATGAGGAGCGCTATCCTGCTGGAGAATTCACCCTCTCCTGTGGTTTGTAATGTAATGGGCAGCACAAATGTCTTGATACCTCAGGCTGTTGATGTTGATCATTCACTCTGCAGATCTCTCGCACGCCCCCATACTGAATGTAACCCCAAACCATGATTTCTCCTTCACCAAACTTGACTGATTTCTGTGAGAGTCTTGGCTCCATGCGGGTTCCAGTAGGTCTTCTGCAGTATTTGTGATGATTGGGATGTCGGATGATTAATGGGAAAAATCCACCTTCTGCCACTTTTCCAAACGATCAACTAGAAGTCAAGTTATTATTTGTTGCTCTTAAAACTGGGATCCACGACAAGACTTTTGTCAGGTAGTGTATATTAAGAAAACCTACTGTTTATCTAGCTATGGATTTTCACTGTAACATTTTTACTGTTGAAATTCCAATCATTTTTTATCAGATCTGAATGTGAAGTCTGAATAATCTGTTAAATGCACAGCTAATGGGAAAAACCAATCTGCTCTTCTGTTAGCGTGACAAGTGCTCCTGTTATCCTCTCATACAGAGTATGTGGGCGCTGAACAACACTTGAAGCTAAAATGAAACAGTCCAGTGTGATTTATTATGAAACTCAGCTCAGCCTGTGAGTAAAGAGCACTGAACTATTGAACAGCACATTCAGAGCCCGGCCACACATCCATCAGTACAGCTGTCTAATACAGCAAATACAGAAATGTTAGCAAAGTGACAGGTCATGCCAACGGGAAAACCGTCATCATTTAGGCTTATACCTGAACTCATATGTAAATAATTGAAGACACGATTATTATTTCATTTTTTGGTATGAATAATTCATTCATTCATTCATTCATTTTCTTTTCGGCTTAGTCCCTTCATTAATCTGGGGTTGCCACAGTGGAATGAACCGCCAACTTATCTAGCATATGTTTTACGCAGCAGATGCACTTCCAGCCGCAACCCATCACTGGGAAACATCCATACACTCATTCACACACACACACACACACACTCACTCATACACTACGGTCAATTGTAGCATACCCAATTTCCCTATACCACATGTCTTTGGACTTGTGGGGGTAACTGGAGCACCCGGAGGGCAACCCAACCGAGGCTCGAACCAGCGACTTTGCTGTAAGGTGAACGTGCGACCCACTGCGCCACCGCGTCACCCTTGAATTGAATTATAATGTATTCAGATATTAAGATGTATTACTAATTATTATTATTTTAATTCTTTTTTAAACATAATAGATTAACTCATTTATAATATTTTTTTTGGTTTTTGCTATGACGACTAGTTGTTTTGCGAGATACTAGCATTCAGCTTAAACTGCAATTTAAAGGCTTTATTAGGCAAGGTTAATTTGGTAAGCCATTGAACAGCATTGGCTTATTCTCTAACTAATTGAAAAAAACTCATCCTAAGGTGCTAATAATCTTGTAATAATACAGGGTGATTCGAAAAGAAAACCACAACTTTGAAAATTGAGAACTCTGCGAAGAAGAAAAGGAGATCTAAGCTCTTTCTGTCGTAGATTTAAGGAAGCTCTGAAGTTTCACATTGAGGAACTAAAAGAAGGAATAACTGCAGCGATCCAAACTGTTATGCTCGAGATGCTACAGAGAGTGTGGAACGAGTTCGAGTATCGGGTTGATGTCTGTCACAATCACCAGTGATCTAATCCTGGCAGATCGCTAAAGAACTACACAACCGCCAATACATGGACTACAGATCCAGTCATGCACTACACACTCACACCTGTTCCAGTCATCTGCAGATTGCTAATACACACAGCTGAAGCTGTGCAGAACTGATGACATGGACTTTATAAGCAGCACAGACACACACACACTAGTTGCTGAGTCTTGTTATTTGTTATCTGTGACATTATGATGCATTTGCCTTGCCTTACTAGACACTTGCTTTGTTTTATTGTTTATTCCTGTCTGCTGCCTATCTTTTGACCATCCGCCTGTTTATGACTACGCTCTGGAATTCCCTGCATGTGTACCCGTTTGCTCCTGCTTTGACCATTGTTTGTAACTCTTTTGATTAAATCTGCATCTGGATTTCGTTGTTAGCGTCCAATCACTTTACAATGTCACTCGAGTGTCTGGTGGGGGTCATATTGAACATCTATGAACTTATTTTCTACTGAAAAAAAACTTTAAGTCCTCCTCACATTGATTAATTATTCAAAGTTCCATCATGTTTCTTTGATTAAACACGGATTTTCAAAATTGTGGTATTCTTTTTGAATCACCCTGTATCGTTCATTTTTATGTCAACCAAACTAACAGAAATACAACTGTCTTCAGATGAAAAATATAATAAGAAATACTTTTAAAAACTTAATTGCTCTGTTAAACCTCACTTGGGAATTTTTTGTCAAATTTTTGTCCTCGGTTGTTAGAAAAAGTAGTTTTTGCATTTTGTGTCATGTAATGTTTTTTTTTTGTCCGTATATTGTGTTACCCTGTCTTCGACTGTATATAAAAATGTGGAGATGCCAATGCTAAAACGCACGTTTCTACTCAAGTAATAAATTATCCCTGAGGTTTCCAGCTGTAATTATGATATGAAGGGCTGTTCAGATGCAACTTCAAAGTTTTTAACTTGTAATTATGATAAATCTTGTAGCATGAAAGGAGCATTAATCTTAAACACACTGAAGCAATAAACAGCCATGTTTACATCTATATGCACAATTTGGTATATTGCATTAATGCTGGATGAAAAATAAACCAATGTGAACATAAAATCATCTTTCCACCTCTAAAGAAATGATGTATTCATCCATTCATTTTTTTTTCAGCTTAGTCCCTTTATTAATTTGGCATCGCCACAGAGGAATGAACCGCCGATTTATCCAGCATATATTTTACACAGAGGATGCCCTTCACAGCTGCAACCCATCACTGGGAAACCAAATTATTCATTGATATTATTATTTGCATTCCTGAATGCTATATCTACTTTTTTAGTAGAGTTTTTCTGAATATTACTCCAGTTCAGAAGTGAAACAGTGAAGATGCAGAGATTACAATAAACCCTGCAAACGAGTGTCCTACAGCTGCAGTGAACACGAAAAGAATTTCAAGTGCAACTTATAACATCAAATATAATGTGGATTTTTGATTCCGACAAGGACAAAAATGACCAAATCACCAAACAGAAAGCTTTTGTTTTCAGATCAAATGTGATGCACATTTTATAAGAAAAATAAAAGAGAAAATGGGATTCTTGTCAGGTTACAGAGTGTTTTAGCTTGATGGTGTTTTGCACCGTGTCCAAGAATTGCTAACTGTGGCCATGTGTATAATTCTAACACAAAGGCTAATAACCAAAACACACATATTTATCCCCATGAGGAAAGACTGAAACTATGTCTACACTGAAATGTATGGGTAAATTTGTATAAAACTGGACCACATCACTATCGTTTTTAAAAGTTTCCCAAGTAAGGCACTTTGACCTGCGTCATTTTTGCCTGGCATTTATTTACTTTACAGCTTTTTTAAACATTTCGCCAATATATCGAGGAAAAGCTCAGTTAAATCTTTAACCGCTAAATCCTTTTAACTGAAAGATACTTCTAGGAATAAAAAATGGCTGTGAAAATAAGCTTGTGCTAAGGTTATTTTTAAGCATGCACACGTGTGAAAATGTGTTTTGGTCAGTCTGACCACAAATGGACAGTGCTAAATACGTTAAATGGGGTCTAAATCATTTTGAGGTTGCCCAGAGGTATTAAAAATGCATTCAATTGTTTTGCTTTCATTGTGCAAACATGCATGTGATTATTAATGTATATATTTTGATCATAACAAAAATCGAGTCACCAATCACAAGTTTTTGTTTTCATATAAACTATGAACTAACTGATACTAACTATGATACTTTGATAAACTATGCATATTTTGCATATTATGAAGTGACAATTTAACTGAATTGGTCATGACAAATAAAAAAACGGTTCTTCCATTGAAAAAACCACTGCTTTGCAACCTTTATTTTTAAGTGTACACTTGGTTTTAAGTTGTGTTTCACCAAGGGACAGTGCTAAATATAGGTTTAAATGGGATCTAAATCATTTTGAGGTTGTCCAGAGGTATTTGCGGTTGCAATCGCAAATATGTCGTGATGTGCAGTAGGATGCCAAATTCAAAGTCCAAAAATAGAAAACTGTTACTATACACCACACTGCTTTAAATGCCAACCGCAGATGTCTTTGGCTAAAAGGGAGCTGATTAAAAATGCTGGACTCTACAGTTCTCATTTCATATCAGGTAAGTTCACGCTATGCTGAATCATACATAATACTCGTTTTTGATTGGAGATGCATTGGATTGTATTGATTCATAATGTAAACACACAAATGCACATTACTTACACTCATGTGATCTACTGTGTTCAAACAACCAGGTACTCTCCAGCTGCAGACCCAATATGATCAATATGGGATGTGTTTTGAGAAAGTGCACCAAAACAAGGTAGTCATACTTCACTGTGTTGTACCAAAACACATGGACCATGCACCCATATGCTCAGATTTCTGTAAATGCACCTTAATATCAGCTGAAAACAGAAACAACACATTTCAAGAGTTGGCAAAGTCATGCATTAAATGCTTTTTATTGGACGCTGTTTATGTAAAGCATGGGTCTTTATTCGAGCAACATACTGAATCCTTTACATCAAGGGTCTCAAACTCAGTTGGTGGAGGGCCGCATCTCTGCACAGTTTTGCTTCAACCCTAATCAAACACAGCTGATCCAAAAAATCAAGTTGTTCAAAAGAATCTTGGACACCTTGATGAGTTAAATCAGCTACGTTTGATTAGGGTTGAAGCAAAACTGCAGAGCTGCGGCCCTCCAGGAATTGAGTTTGAGATCCATGATGTAAAGGATTCAATATGTTTCTGCTCGAATAAAGAAAATGATGGGACGTTTACCATTCGAGAGGCTCTCTTTTGTCTCATGTCACATGAAACGAAAGCCTATAATGTCCAGAATAATGCTGAAAGAGCTATTATTGTGTCAGTGTGTCATGCAAAGAAAGGCATTCATTCAACTACAGTACATCCTCACATATAGCCAGATCAAATTTATAGTCTCAACTAGAAGCTAACGTTTGTTGATGAATTAGTAAGCCAACATTGTTCTATGTGGTTGCTAGGTAGTTGCTAAAGCATTGCTAGGTGACTGCATTAATGTTTTAAATGGTTGCTAGGGTGCTCTGGTTTGTTATTAATCAAGCCTCGTTTACATTTTTGATCAAATGTTAATTCTTAGTAAGCATTTCTAGCATGTTATAGCACTAAGCCAATTATTATTATTATGTAGCTAATAATGGGCGTCACGGGTAGCACAGTCGCCTCACAGCAAGAAGGTCGCTGGTTCGACTCTCGGCTGGGTCAGTTGGCATTTCTGTGTGGAGTTTGCATGTTCTCTCCGTGTTGGCGTGGGTTTCCACCGGATGCTGCTGCGGTTTCCCTCACGAGTCCAAAGACATGTGGTAAAGGTGAATTGGGTAAGCTCAATTATCTGTAGTGTATGTGTGTGAATGAGAGTGTATGGGTTTCCCAGTGCTGGTTGCTGCGTAAGACATATGCTGGATAAGTTGTCGGTTCATTCCGCTGTGGTGACCCCAGATTAATAAAGGGACTAAGCTGAAAAAGAAAATGATTAAATGAAGCCAATAACTGCTAGCATGTGTAGCATACAGAAAGTCCCATTAGCGAATATGACTCAATCGAGCCAATAACCAGCTCACTGATTCTCATGATGAGATATTGCTTTTGTTAAATGGTTGCTCGGTTTGTCTCTTGTTGCTACTGTATGAAGTCGATTGCCAGCTTGCCAATATCAATGATATAAATCTTCCCTGATTTGGACTTGGACTATATGCAAGTCACAAGTATGTCGTAATGTGCAGTAGGATGCCAAATTCAAAGTCCAAAAATAGAAAACTGTTACTATACACCACACTGCTTTTAATGCCAACCGCAGATGTCTTTGGCTAAAAGGGAGCTGATTAAAAATGCTGGACTCTACAGTTCTCATTTTATGTCAGGTAAGTTCACGCTATGCTGAATTATACATAATACTCGTTTTTGATTGCAGCGATGATTTTAGCAAAAACAGTTCAATATGGTTATTTAAACTGCAGACACTGAATGTTTAGAATGTACGGAAGCGTAGAGCTGCCACCCAGGTAAAAAAAAAAATCTGAGCTTTATCACGTTTGTACAATATACTTTTCACGTTCGTACAATATAATTATCACGTTATTACAATATACTTTTCACGTTCGTACAATATAATTATCACGTTATTACGTGAAAACTTTATTGTCAGGTGCGAAGACGAAGAGCCCGCCAACCTGAACACTGGCATGCTGATAACAACATTGTCCAAGCTGATCAGTAGCTGCAAAATTTCCCCATGTCTCAATCCAAGCATAAAATACAACTTAATTAACTCTGTTAAACGAGACATTTTCTCACGCTCTGATCGCACCAGGTAAACGTAGCCTAAACAATAAAGTTTTCACGTAATAACGTGATAATTATATTGTACAAACGTGATATATTGTAAGAACGTGAAAAGTATATTGTACGAACGTGATAAAACTCAGATTTTTTTTACCTGGGTGGCAGCTCTACGCTTCCGTAAGAATGAAATGTAAAAATGTAAGTTCACATATCCTGCCGTATAGTTGCAGTTCACTGTCAGAATGCAGTTGTTTTGCTTGTTGATGATTACCTAGGCCTGGTACAGCTCTGTCTTCTTCCCTTGTCTTTGTTTAGGCAGAATCCCGGTTTTTAGCACTACAGTTTTGAATCTGGTAATCATTGAACATTATTTCTTGCACATGACCACACAGAGCAAACTTGTTGGCATCCAAAGACTTTAACTTTCTTGTAAAATCACTTGGAGTTTCAATGAGATAGTTGTATATTTGGGCCTTTTTCAATATTTCGTCTTATCCAATATTCATTGGGAGGGTGCTTTAGCAAATGGACCTGCTGCTCACTTTAACGTTAATTTTGCTGAATAACTGTGTTTATCACTGGGTGACAAGCTGTTATAATACACTAAAATCATTATGTAAATAATATATATAATATGTAATCAATATAACTTATCTCTAATACAACAACAAACTCTGTACCGCATTGGATGTCATTCTCTCACTGTAAATGCTAGCGCTCCTAGTTTTTTCTGCAACCTCGCTGCGCGCGCACCCTGAATGTTTAATTCCTCAATTGGCACAACCTTTAATAAGAAATCTTGATGACAAATTAATTTTGTGATCAGAAAAATATTGATGACACAGTAATGTAAACAGTCATGTTTAACGTCGAGTTGTTGGAAATTTCAGGTTGTCATGAGAAAGACAAAGACAGGTCATGATCTATTTGGTTAATAAGTCACATTGTCACAACAAAAACACAATGCATTTGCCTTTAAAATGTCATAACTAAGAAAATGACACTTCACGACAGTTGTCGTAAGCATGTATAAAATTCCATGTCACAATTATAAAGGTGTCAAAACATGAATTCCCCTTCAATTAAAGTGCTTCCGGTACAGGTTTAAGGGTTAAATAAGATGGCTTAAGAGTGGGAAATGTGTTTGTTCCAGGAAGTAAACTCAACAAAAGCTCTTTGAGGGAGTTGAGAAAATGTGTTACTGATGTAAAGAACTCTCTTTGGAGTGACTTTTCAGATCATTTTCAAGCTCAAACTGCAAAATTACACACTTAAAGAAGCCGAAAGTCTGGAAGGTGTAACAGGACTGCATTTAAAACCACTTCATACTTAACTAACAAGTAGATCTTGATAGAAAACTTGATGCATAAAAGATGAGGAAGTGATCCTGAGTGAGCATTTCCAAAGCACTTACAATCAAACTCCCTGCATTTACAAGCCATCTTCTGCAATGTAATGGTATTTCCCAAAGATTTCTTTTGAGAAACAACTCAGAAGCATCTGACAGATTGCCTACAATTGAAAAAACGGCACTCCCAAGACTGCGTCCACACACCAATTCAGTCGGTAAGTTGAATATTTTAATGCAAGTGTATCATGCTCCTGCTTTAACATTTCAATTTTCTCTTATCGCTTCTCCTTCTAAAGGTCCTAATATAAATTTCACTGCTTTTTGCCCACTCAGCTGCTGAATATTCAACATATGCTGCATTTGATTTCCATTTGCCTAGTCTGGATCCAGAAAAAGCCCCAACTACACATCCAAACCAA
Source organism: Danio aesculapii (assembly GCF_903798145.1). Lineage (NCBI taxonomy): Eukaryota > Metazoa > Chordata > Actinopteri > Cypriniformes > Danionidae > Danio > Danio aesculapii. Next base: position 20,639,722 of record NC_079452.1, read on the forward strand.
ACGCTGACTAATAAACATGCCATCATCATTAGCAGACGCCAATATATCTCAATACTAAACATCTCTTTCATCTCTTAAACATCTTTATCAATGTTTAATTCATCTGCAAGCAAATATTCGATGTTTGTCTTAAGCAGTTTGAGCTTGAATCAGCAAAACATAGCATTTTGAGTTGTTGTAACTCAAAGAGTCAAAGAGCTGGATTCCCAGATAATGCATGACATTGTGTTTTATATAGTTAGCAGCGTCTGCCAAAATCATAAGCACATAACTTGGTTGTTGCGTGAACATTCAGTTGTTTAAATGAACAGCAGCTAAAAATAAATAAATAACTAAAATTAAAAATAAATTAATGGTAAAAATACTTAAATAAATAAATAACATAAATAAGTAGCAAAAAAATAAATACATAGCTAAAATAAATAGATAAATAAATAAATAGCTAAGTAAATAAATAAATAGCTAAAAATATATGACAATAAATGGTGAAAATGAATAATTAACATAAATATATAAATAGCTGATATAATTAGATATAATTAAATAGTGAAAATAAATAACTAGCGAAAATGAATAGCTAGAATAAATGAATAAATAGCTCAAACAAATAGCTTAAATTAGTAGTTAAAATAAATGAATAAATAGCTAAAATAAATGAATAAATAAATAGCTAGGTAAATATTTAGCGAAAATAAATAGCTAAAATAAATAATTAACTAAAATAAATTAAAAAAGCTAAAATAAATAAGTAAACAAATTGCTAAAATAAATAACTAGTGAAAAAATAAATAAATAGCTTGTATAAAAAGCTTAAATAAATAAATACCTAAGTAAATAAATTAACAGCCAAAATAAATAGCGAAAAAATAAATACATAGCTAAAATAAATAACCAGCGAAAATAAATAAATAGTGTAATACAAAAGTAAATAAATAGCTAAAATAAATACAAAGCTTAAATAAAAAGCTTAAATAAATAAATGCCTACGTATATAAATAAATAGATAAAAAATAAATAGCTTAAAGAAGCTAAAATAAATAAAATAATTAAAATAATGAAATAAATAACAAATAAATAAATAGCTAAAATAAATAAATAGCGAAAAAATAGATAAAATAAATAGATAGATAAAAAATAAATAGCTTAAATGAAAAGCTCAAATAAATGAATAAATATCAAAAATAAAGAAATAGCTAAGTAAATAAATAGCTCAAATAAATAAATAGCTTAAATGAATAGCTCAAATAAATTAATAAATAGCTAAAATAAATCAATAAATAAATAGCTAGGTAAATAATTAGCGAAAATAAATAAATAGCTAAAATAAATAATTAGCTAAAATAAATAAAAAATAGCTCAAATAAATAAGTAAATAAATAAATAAATAGCTCAAATAAATAAATAGCTTAAATTAATAGCTCAAATAAATTAATAAATAGCTAAAATAAATCAATAAATAAATAGCTAGGTAAATAGCGAAAATAAATAAATAGCTAAAATAAATAATTAGCTAAAATAAATAAAAAATAGCTCAAATAAATAAGTAAATAAATAAATAAATAGCTCAAATAAATAAATAGCTTAAATTAATAGCTCAAATAAATTAATAAATAGCTAAAATAAATCAATAAATAAATAGCTAGGTAAATAATTAGCGAAAATAAATAAATAGCTAAAATAAATAATTAGCTAAAATAAATAAAAAATAGCTCAAATAAATAAGTAAATAAATAAATAAATAGCTCAAATAAATAAATAGCTTAAATGAATAGCTCAAATAAATTAATAAATAGCTAAAATAAATCAATAAATAAATAGCTAGGTAAATAGCGAAAATAAATAAATAGCTAAAATAAATAATTAGCTAAAATAAATAAAAAATAGCTCAAATAAATAAGTAAATAAATAAATAAATAGCTCAAATAAATAAATAGCTTAAATGAATAGCTCAAATAAATTAATAAATAGCTAAAATAAATCAATAAATAAATAGCTAGGTAAATAGCGAAAATAAATAAATAGCTAAAATAAATAATTAGCTAAAATAAATAAAAAATAGCTCAAATAAATAAGTAAATAAATAAATAAATAGCTCAAATAAATAAATAGCGAAAAAACAAATAAATAGCTTGTATAAAAAGCTTAAATAAATAAATAAATACCCAAGTAAATAAATAAACAGCTAAAATAATTAAATAGCTAAAGTAAATAAAAAGCAAAAAAAAAAAAAAAAATAGATAGATAAAAAAATTTTATAAAAAATAAATAGCTTAATTAAGCTAAAATGTAAAAAAATAATGAAATAGCAAAAAATAGATAAAATAAATAGATAGATAAAAAATAAATAGCTGAAATGAATAGCTCAAATAAATGAATAAATAGCAGAAATAAAGAAATGAATAGCTAAGTAAATAAATAAGAAATTGCTAATATAAATAAATGAATGGCACGATTTTGTTTTCAGATATTAATGCTCAACTTATTTTATGTTTGTCCAAACGTAGAAATTAATTTGTTAATTTCAAGTTGTAGTGAAGAAATTAATGATTATAGTTCCCCAATCATAATTTAATACTATTTAATTATTGTTAATGAAGGGAAAAAATGCACTAATGCTATTACATACGTCAGGTCTCTATTGACCATATAAACTACAGAACAGACATTATTCAATAAATAAAACATAATAAAATATGAGGCGCTTTCAGTGTTAAATTAGACATTCTCTAGATAATGACAGAATATGTAGACCTATATGTATTTGCAGATTAAATTGGTCTAATTTGAAATCATATACAAGTGATAATCACCTTAATAATTCGAGCTTATCCCAGTATTGATCCTTTGCCGCATGTACACCGTTTTAACCATGTATTATTTCACCATGTCGGATGTATTATTGATTTCTTTTCATTCACATACATCTTTAACATCAGTTTTGTTGATAGCCTCATGGATAACCATGCTGTGCACTTCAGCTGCTCCTGAAACACAGAGTGAAATAAAAGCAGGCATTTAACCGATGCTGTGATTCACTGCTATAACACCTCTATGGAGTTTCCTGACCCCAGCGGCCCAAAGCCTTGATTTGTCTACATTTTCTACTCCACATGGTCAGCACTGTGAGCGATATCTCAGCCTCTCCGCAGGCAGCCTACATAGTGCTCCAGCGGGCATCAGCAAATCATATTCTGGGGTATTTATACATGCACTGCTCCTGTCCCTGAGGCGTAAATACACACGCTGTCAAACTATTGACAATTTGACAAAGTTTTACTTTGTAAATAAAGGAAAAAAATATTAACCTGACTGTATTTGCCCCTGCAGGAGGCATTCTTGAATAATTTACATTCTGCTGTTTCAATGATTGTCCCATGTTCACTGTTAACTGAATCATTGGAGAGAGAGATCCATATACATACACACAATTAACCCTAATGCATGTGCTTTTGTTTTTCTTGATTCAGTTTTTCTACTGAAGTCTTCTCATTGCATATTTGTCACGTGAGAGAACTATTGTCACATTTATTTCACTATTTATAATACAGTGTATATGCATACAGTTGAAGTCAGAATTATTAGCCCCCTATTCTTTTTGATATATTTCCCAAATGATGTTTAACAGAGCAAGGAAATGTTCACAGTATGTCTGATAATATTTTTTCTTCTGGAGAAAGTCTTATTTGTTTTATTTCAGCTAGAATAAAAGCAGTTTTTAATTTTTTAAACACCATTTTATGGTCAATATTATTAGCCCCTTTAAGCTATATTTTTTTCCGATATTCTACAGAACAAACCATCGTTATACAATAACTTGCCTAATTACCCTAACCTGCCTAGTTAACCTAATTAACCTAGTTAAGCCTTTAAATGTCACTTTAAGCTGTATAGAAGTGTCTTGAAGAATATCTAGTCTAATATTATTTACTGTCATCATGACAAAGATAAACTAAATCAGTTATTAGAGATGAGTTATTAAAACTATTATGATTAGAAATGTGTTGAAAAAAATCTGCTCTCCGTTAAACAGAATTAAGGGAAAAAAAATAAACAGGGGGCTAATAATTTAGGGGGGCCAATGATTCTGACTTTAACTGTGTCTATATATATATGTATATATAAGGCTATGCTGTCAATAACATTCTACTTTCAATAAAATATATATATATATTTTTTTTTTTTGTCTTGCGTGCTTTTTATTTTTTAAACCACTGTAATTTAAGTTATTAATGACATTACAACATCTTACAAAATTACTTTACATTATATATTCAAATAATACAAATGTATTACAGGGCATATTCGGTTTCAGCGAAGTGCTTCCAGAATTTTTAGTTTTTGCCCAAAATTTTTATTTTGGTAAATTCCTAATCAAAATATGCTATTTCTGTCATGCATGTGTTTTGCCAACACAATCTCACGGCAATTCGAAACTTTTTTCTTAGTGGCTAATTCGTACGAATTCGTATGATCTAATTCGTACAATTTAGTACGATTTGCTCATCCTCCAATGACTGTTAGGTTTAGGGGCGGGGTTAGGTGCCACGCCTCCTTTTTAAAATTGTACCATTTCGTACGACTGAACTCGTACGAATTCGTACGAATTAGCCACTAAACTGTCAAAACGTAAAATACTTACGTTTTCTCGTGAGATCAGGCTGGTTTTGCATGTTCAGTCTATAGTCATTCTTGAGTACTTGTCTCATTTATTCATTCATTTTCCTTCGGCTTAGTCCCTTTACTTATCAGGGATCAGGGAACTTATCCAGCATGCTTTATGCAGTGGATGCCCTTCCAGCCGCAACCCAGTACTGGGAAACACCTATGCACACTCATTCACAAACACACACACACATACACTACGGCCAATTTAGTTCATCCAATGGGGTATATGCCAAAGCATGCTAATAGGACTTTTAATTTGTCAGTAACCTGGGTTAATCGTTTCTGGTGAATTGTATGCCAATGCAAAATTGGCACATTTAAGGTCTGTTTCCTTTATAAATCAGCGATCTCCACTTGCTGAGTGATATCCGATATAAAGTGGGTCTCAGATTGTACAAGAAGCACTGCATTAGATAAAATTTTTCCCCATCATGTCTTTATAATATGAACATTTATTTTACCCTAGTATATTTAATGGAGCTTCTGCACTAGCCTGCCGATTCTGACGGGTGCGTGCGAGCAAACGGCTTTTTGCCTCGTTTTACGCTTAAGCAACTAAATGAACGCCAAAGTCTATTTAACTGATTGTATTGTAATTACATTACAACATCCATGCTGTAAAAGGAACCATATAAAATGGAAAAAAAAACACAATAGCAGGTCACCGGAAGTTTATCAGCATGGGAACAACACTAGCTCGGCATATACCCTATTCCCCTATAGCGCATGTGTTTGGACTGTGGGGGAAACCGGAGCTCCCAGAGGAAACCCACACCAACACGGGGAGAACATGCAAGCTCCACACAGAAATGCCAACTTACACAGCCGGGACTCGAACCAGCTACCTTCTTGCTGTGAGGTGACAGTGCTAACCAATGGGCCACGTGTCAGCCCGAGTACTTACATTTACATTTAGTCATTTAGCAGACGCTTTTATCCAAAGCCACTTACAAATGAGGACAAGGAAGCAATTTACACAACTATAAGAGCAGCAGTGAACAAGTGCTATAGACAAGTTTCAGGTGTGTAAAGTCTAAGAAGCAAAGCATTAGTAAATTTATTTATTTATTTATTTACAGAGTACAGTTAGTGGTATAGCCAGAGAGGCAGTTACAGATCAGGAAGGAAAGTGGAGACTAAACAGTTGAGTTTTTAGTCGTTTCTTGAAGACAGCAAGTGACTCTGCTGTTCTGATGTAGTTAGGGAGTTCATTCCACCAACTGGGCAGATTGAATGTGAGAGTTCGGGAAAGTGATTTCTTCCCTCTTAGTTATGGAACCACGAGGCGACGTTCATTCACAGAACGCAAGTTTCTGGAGGGCACATACATCTGCAGAAGTGAGAGCAGATAAGAAGGAGCAAAGCCAGAGGTCGCTTTGTAAGCAAACATCAGAGCTTTGAATTTGATGCGAGCAGCAACTGGCAGCCAGTGCAAACGGGTGAGTAGCGGAGTGACATGTGCTCTTTTGGGTTCATCAAAGACCACTCGTGCTGCTGCGTTCTGAAGCAGCTGAAGAGGTTTGATAGAGTTAGCTGGAAGCCCGGCTAGTAGAGAGTTGCAATAGTCCAGTTTGGAGAGAACAAGAGCTTGAACAATGAGTTGAGCTGTATGTTCAGATATGAAGGATCGGACCTTTCTGATGTTATAGAGTGCGAATCTGCAAGATCGAGCAGTTCTAGTACTACACTATATACGAGTACTATAAAAATAGCAAACCACAGCACCACATGTTTCACAGGCCCGCAGATTTTCTTCACTATATTTCTATATATCTGTGATCATTTTGCTAATGTTAACATCTGTATGCACACCTTTTGAAAAACACAAAGCAAAAATAGTATCATTTTTTAAATACATCCCTCAGCTGTGTTTTCTAGAGTTTTAAATGTCTGAAATTACTAAATAAAGAACTCCTATAAAAATAAACACTCAAAGGCTTTTTCACTCACATTTAGCGGCCAGAATAAAACAAATAAGTGACAGGACAAGGCTTTTTTTCATTCTGCCTCTGTCATCCACTCCTGATTGTTCTTGTTGCCCTTGGTATGCTTTGCCTTTATTATTTGATTGACTCTCCCCTTGTGTTGTCCTTGCTTTCCAGGTCACAATATTTCAATTCAAACAGATCAAATCGGCACCACCAGGGTCAATTCATTCAAATATATACAGCCCAAAACAGAAATAACGAGAGAAAGGAAAATGCAGACTGTGAAAAAACCCAAATATTAATAATAATTCTGACCTCAACTGTAAATATATACTGTATACACCGATAAAGACTGAGATTAAAACCGACCAAACCAGATGAAATTAAGAATAAAAGATTCTGCACTGACGTTCCTTTCATCAGCTCTCTCAACGCTCTGAAGAAAAATAAATAAATAACAAGCGCAGAGTAATGAAGGAGCGAGCCCTTGATTACACTTAGAGGATTGATAACCCATTGAAAATGTTTATTGATTTTGCCATTACAGGGTCAGCTGATTGATGCGGCATCAAGTAATGCTCAATCACACATTAAAAAGAGAGATCTCGAGAGGGAACGGAGCACTTTTTTCATCCACAGGTTTCCTCAGAGCATTGCCTGCTGATCAAAACAGAAAAGTTTAAAAGTCTCTTAAAGGTACATGCTTAGAATATTGGCTAAATATGCAGTAAGAAATGATTTTGTGGCTATTAAAATATTGTTTGTTTGAGCATCCCAGCCAGCCCTAAAAGGCATTTGGCTTGTTTTGCTTTTTAAAAGTTTCTTAATTGTATTTTGGCAACTCCTATGATACCTTTACATCCATCCAAGTCAAGTGAAATCATCTTTATTCTATAATGCTTCTTACAGTGTTGATTGGGCCAAAGCAGCATAACATAGATAAAGAAAAGAGAATATAAAGCCATAACAATAGATTTTTATTCTCCAAGATGAAGGAAAAACTGTACTGTTCAGTATTTTTAGTGTTGAATGATTGATTGTTGGTGTTGAGGCTACTAAACCCTTCATTTCCAAGAGCCTGCTCTGCTCTGATTGGCCAGAGCACTCTGTTCTGATTGGTCTTATAGCTCTACTGTCCGATTGGTCAAATGCCTTCACTTGGCTCTGATTGGCCAGATCGCTCTACTCTGTTCTGATTGGTCAGATAGCTCTACTGTCTGATGAATCAAATGCCTCCACTTGGCTCTGATTGGCGTGATAGCATTACTCTGGTCTGATTGGTCAGATAGTTCTACTTCCTGAATGGTCAAATGCCTCCACAAGGCTCTGATTGGCCATATAGCTGTACTCTGTTTTAATTGGACTTAAAGCTCTACTTTCCAATTGGTCAAATGCCTCCACCTGCCTCTGATTGGCCAGATAGCTCTACTCTGTTTTGATTGGCCTTATAGCTCTACTCTCAGATAAATAAAATGCCTCCACTTGGCTCTGATTGGCCAGATAGCTCTACTCTGTTCTGATTGGTCAGATAGCTCTACTTTCCGATTGGTCAAATGCCCTCCACCTGCATCTGATTGGCCAGATAGCTCTACTCTGTTTTGATTGGTCTTAAATTTCTACTCTCAGATTGGTCAAATGCCTCCATTTGGCTCTGATTGCCTAAATAGCTCTACTTGTTCTGATTGGTCAGATAGCTCTACTCTCCGATTGGTCTAATGCCTCCACTTGGCTCTAATTGGCCAGATAGCTCTGTTCTGATTGGCCTTATAGCTCTACTCAGATAAATATGCCTCCACTTGGCTCTGGTTGGCCAGATGGCTCCACTCTGTTGTGATTAGCCAGAACACTCTACTTTCCAATTGGTCAAATGCCTCCACTTGACTCTGATTGGCCAGATCGCTCTACTCTGTTCTGATTGGTCAGAAAGCTCCACTTTCCGATTGGTCAAATGTCTCCCCAGGCTCTGATTGGCCAGATCGCTCTACTCTGTTTTGATTGGTCCTATAGCTCTACTCTCACATCGGTAAAATCTCTCCACTTGGCACTGGTCGGCCAGATGGCTCCACTCTGTTGTGATTGGTCAGATAGCTCTACTTTCCAATTGGTCATATGCCTCTACCTGGTTCTGATTGGCCAGATGGCTCTACTTCTCTCTGGTTGGTCTATTGCTTACAGTATAATGTGTAGGAAACCAAAATCCCAATGCCCACTTGTAAGCGCAGTGAGTTTTATCATAACTCGACCCAGAAAAAGTATCTCCTCCCCCACTAAAAAGTGCATTTAAAGTGAATTAGTTTGACCTAATTCAAAAGAGAGCCAATAAACACTTCTAACCCCCTACTTTCCAAGAGCCTGCTCTGATCTGATTGAGCAGATGATCCAATCCATTGTGTTCGGTCTACACTTACAAACCAAACACCTCAATTTCAGTCTTTGAAATTTCGAGGCTTCCTCAACACAAATGACTCAGCACATTCCACTCAGCACATTCTATATCCACTTGGGGATACTCTTCCAGAGACCCTCAGACCACGCAGCGCCACTGATTCGATCCAAGAACAGCGACGAGATGATCCCAAGGTTTCCATATCCTGGACCAGGCCGTATCCTAAGCTGCTACTGTGGTGGTCATGGAGAAGTGGAGAGCATGAGACTGATTCCTGTGACGCTCCAGGGACAGACGAGTCTTCACTGAGGTCCAGGTTCCAGCCTCCGGCACTTGAACTGCAGCTCTGCACAAGACGTTTTGCCAGTGGAGAAATGGTCGTGCCCATCTGAGTCTGGTTTCTCTCAAGATTTTTTTTTTCTTCACTTTCGCCAATTGGTGAAGTTTTTTCCTCGCCTCTGTCGTCACTGGCTTGCATGGTTCGGGATCTGTGGAGCTGCGTATCGATGGATTTGCTCTTCAGTGTTTGGACTCTCAGTTGTGATTATTAAACCACACTGAACTGAGCTAAACTGAACTGAACTTAAACTTTGAAAAATGAACTATACTGTTTCAATTCACTATGATCTATTATGTGAAGCTGCTTTGACACAATCTACACTGTAGAAGCGCTATACAAATAAAGGTGAATTGAATTGAATTTAATTTAATTTGCAGCGAACACATTGCTAATTCTGTGCCTGTCGTAAGGTGGGATGGTATTCCATCTCTGTTTTCACTTTGCATTGACTTGTATGCAATGTACTTGCACAAATACTTAATTCCGCGACTCAGCATAAACGAGTGATTATGCTTTTAACATTCGGCGTGCTTTTAACAATCATAACAGTGTGTTATGAAAGCATGAGAAACTCCATTTAGAAAAAAATACCCATGTAAGTGTGGACATGGAATGAGTCCTGCCCTTCTGAGGTGCTTCTGTGATCTGATTGGGTATATGATCCAGTCTATTTCCATTGGTCTACCAGTTACAGCATGAACTAAAGCAAAGTTGCGCAAACAGAAATGATGGCGTCCGTTTTATTGTATGAATTTGTATCGACTCAAATTTTGAGTTGCTTGCCGATTGGATTAATTTGGCCAAATTCAAATAGGCAACCCATAATCAAACCCATTTGGAAACCAAACCTCAACCCCCATATATATAATGCTTAAACAACTCATGTGAACATAAAACCAGTGAATCAAGAATTGCGAAAAATGCAAGCCCATGTCATGCCTTCACTGGCCCCACCATGAAATGTGAGCCAACAGAAGCCTGAGAATCTATTGTCATTGAGTGGCTGACGTATATGACGACATGTGAGACTGCATGCTTTTGTGTGTACGGAGACTGCAGAGTCATAAATCAGAGTCCATTGGCATGTTGGAAGACGGCCTCTCGTTTAACCTTGTCGTAGTGCTCTCTCTCTGCCATCCCGAAACATCTGTTCCAATGACCTTGCAGAGCAAAACCTCCAACTTTATCTCCCGCAACACTCCTTTCCACTTGTGTGCTTACAGTATCTTCCCATCTTCCTACTGCACTGTGGCGCATCTCACCCCCAGGCTGTTCTTAAGCTAAAAAAAAAAGAAAAACAAGAGTGAAATTGATTATCCAGCATGTCTAGTGTGATTCTTTCTCTCTCGTCTCGTTTCTCTACGCAGTTGCGTAAACCTCAGCCCCGCAGAATCCAACTCATCGTGCGCTAGGATGCTTCCACACACACGCAAGTGCGAAAAGGACAAATCCTGCGAGGGGAGATGGAGGAGCAGGGGGCTGTGGGGGAGGAAACATCCTCTCATGCTCACTTTCACATCCCTCCCTCTCTCTCTCTCTCGTTCTCTCTATCTCTCGTTCTCTCGCTCATTCGCATCCTCCAGGAGAGAGAGGTAAGGAGGTGCTGTGTGAAGGCTGAGATGAGCACATCAGAGCTGGAGTCAGAACAGAGCGCAGCTGCCCTAACATGCCTCCCTTGACACACCACAGCTACCTCTGCGCTCCAATGAAGGTAAGTCTGGAGAGAAAGAGAGAAAGAGAGAATGTCCATTGTGCCTTTGAATGGGCTCTTAACATCATTGCATGCTGAGAGCTGGTGGGATTACCCCACATGCGACCCCCTGTCCCATTGAGACGTCAAGCTTCTGCTCTTTATCCATCTCGGATGCGTTTCAGGTGGCATGAGCGTGCACGTGTTTCAGTGCATTGCAGGAGTTTGGCAAAGCCTGCCAGTTGCATTGCAGGAGAACTTGCATGTGCACGTGTGTGTTTGCGTGTGCGTTCACGTGCGAGTGTGTTGCGGCATTGGGAATGGTGCACACTTTCAAGAGATGCTGAAAGTGGCCGTATCGATTCTCTTTGATTCTTCGGTACAGGGGTATTAGTCCTCTCGCCTGGGGCTGGGATTACAAACTGCTCGCATGGAAAGATTTTCCTCCGTCAAGCCGCCTCTCTCTGGTCCTGTCACACTTAGAGATAACTCGGCGCAGAAAACAAAGCGGCGGCTCTGCTCGATAAAGAGATAATAAAAGCCAGCTCGACTGTGGCTTCAGGCAGAGCGAATGAGTGTGAGATTCTGAATTTTTCATAGGAGTTTGCTCGCAGCTTGCATACATAATAGTGCATACATCAAATGTGCTGTACAGTTTCACCTACAGTCGTGTGGGGTTTTTAAATATACATAGAGTTGCAATACAAACACATTCAAATACTATACTATTCTTCAATCCTATGCTTGATTTCCCAGTACTGAGTTACGTCTGGAAAGACATACGATGCGTAAAACATATACCAGAATAGTTGGCGGTTCATTCCGCTGTGGCAACCCCTGATAAATCATGGTCTAAGCCGAAGGAAAATGAATCCTATGCTTGAACTAAACTCTTTGTTAGATTCCTCCTGGAGATTGTTTAGTATGCGTATTAGGCTCTTTTTTCCCTTGTGGATGGCTGGCTGTTGCGCACATAGGCGATTTCACGTTCTGTTCGCTAGACCCTGACCCGCACACATCTAAGCACCTCAATTTCCAGCGTTTATCAGAATATCCGCAACATTAAAGTCTCTCGCCGCACGCTTGATTCTGACGATGTGACCTTTGACCCCATTAACTTCCTGAGAACTGCTCAAACTCTCATCAAAACACCCGCTTCACCCAATAGGCCTCTCTTATCTACTGCCATTTAGATCACAGGGAGTTACAGAAATTACAAACCAATGACTGAAGAGTACATTCAAAGGAAAGATTCTTTGCTCAAACTTGTACGGCTGTGAAATTCAAGACTGATCGATGCTGAGTGCCATTTCATTCTGTTCATCGTACTAATCAGCTTTGTAAGATTGGACTTAGTGCTCAAGTCTTAGTGCTCACTACAGTTTTTAAGAAGTTTAATTTAGCTAACTCGGTAACACTTTAGCTTAAGTAACAAGTCCAACTAGGGTGGCATGGTGGCTTAGTGGTTAGCACTGTTGCCTCACAGCAAGAAGGTCGCTGGTTCGAGTACCGGCTGGGTCAGACGACGTTTGTGTGGAGTTTGCATGTTCTCCCTGTGTTGGCTTGGGCTTCCTCGCCCTCAGTCCAAACACATGCGCTAAATAAGCTAAATTGGCCGTAGTGTATTTGTGTGTGTGTGCGTGTGTGTGTGTGTGTGTGTGTGTGTGTGTGTGTGTGTGTGTGTGTGTGAATGAGTGTGTACAGTATGAGTGTTTTCTAGTACTGGGTTGCGGCCGGAAGGGCATCCGCTGCGTAAAACATATGCTGGAATAGTTGGCGGTTCATTCCGCTGTGGTGAAAATAAATGAATGAACAATTCCAACTATTAATAACTACTGGATTATTATCTGCATATTTTTAAGATGTGTTTATTAGCACTTATCAAGTATAATGTATTCTGCATCTCCTACTCAATACCTAAACCATACCATACCATACAAAGCATTAATAAGCAGCTTATTAATAGTTTATAGCTAATAATCTTAGTTAATGGTTTGTTAATAGTATGCATTGTTTGTTAAAATAAAGTGTGGCCAACAAATCATGTTCATAGTGATTCGGAATGGCAAGAATTTGAGTGCACAAAACAATAGGCCCAATTTTTACTATTAATAAACGATTAACTATGAATGTAGCCACAATAAACTCCTAATTTGCTGCTTATTAATAGTTAAGTTAACAGTTGGGTTTAGATACTGGATGTAGAATAAGATCAGACAGATTATGTACTTTATAAGTACTAATAAACAGCCAACATCCTAATAATTAGCAGATAATAATAACCCAACTAGTTACCAAAAAAATAAATTAAGTTTTATAAACTAAATTCTTGAGGAGCATGAGTGATATGATTGATCACGGCTGGCCTCACATCAATAATCAAGCTAGTCCAATCAGATGAATTCTAGCCACCAGTAAATAAGCCCATTCATCCTACCTTCCTTATATTCGTTTTTTAAAGAATCCCCCCTTCCACCCCATCTCCCCCATTCCTCCTTTACCAGGGGGAGGTCTCAAGACCTACCTGATCTTGAACCCCTGTCATGCTACATGACCTGGCCAGAGCCCTGGGCTCAAATATCTCTGAGCTCAGGGTTCTCTCCCAGCAAGGCAATAATTCAAGCAAATTATATAAGTGTGAACTCTTGAAACAATAATACATTTGAAGTGCATTGAACATAATAAGCAAAAACAGCACTAAAACACATGCATGCAGAAAATATGCTTCTCTGAAGTCCCAATCTATCATTTTCTAAACTAAAATTTAGAGTCATCTTTGATGATGTAGGTGGACAGGGGCGCCGCTAAGGGGGGTAAGTAAGGATGATTCTAAACCCCCCCCCTTCTTGACTTTCAAATGCAATTACGCAATTGCCAGGACTAGGCCTTAGTTAAATAAGTTAAATAGTAAATATCCACCAGGAGACATAAAATGACACTGATGTATATTAAGACATCTCACTGCAAGTTATTTCGAGTTGAGACAGCTCAAACATGCAATTTAATCTTGACTAGCCTTAAACCTTGTTTGTGAAACCGGGGGTATAAGTACTAAAAACATATCATAATAATAACAACATAGGCTCATTCTGAAAGCGTAGCCCTATATACATTTCTGGAGATTGCGAATTGTGTAGCCTGAGGTATGCATGACTGCATTTTTAATTTTTTAAATGAACACTAGGGGGCGGAATGATGCCGTTCCTTTTCGCGCTAGCAGCTGACTGCTTACTTCCATGTGGACGGCTTTTCCGCTGTTACCAGTTTGTCCAGTGGCTCGCTGCGTACATCGGCGGACTTGAGACACAGAGTGGAGTTCAAGACAACAGGGTTCGAGTTTCAAAAAGCGGGTAGGACGAAAAAAAAAGCCAAAAAATAAAATAAACAAGTAAATAACAGGGTGAGAATGTGGTAAAATCTGAAAACGTGGTAAAAATCTGTCAGCTGTGGTGCTTTTCTTTTTCTGGATTGCTTTTGCTGGTCAATCGGTGCTTTTGAAAACACTATTGGTTGAGTTTAGGGAAGATGGTGGGAGGGGGAATCGATTGGTGGGGCAGTCAGTCAGTCAACAGCGACCTCTGGTGGATTTATGCGAGAACAGTAGGAATGGCCCTCGTGAGGGAAATTTGAGATCTCAAAAAGCACACACAGCGGCCTCTGGTGGATTCGCAAAAACAAAAACTGCAAACAAACATAGCTCCTGGGACGTATTTGACGCTCTCCAGAAATGTATACAGGGGTACGTAATCAGAATGAGCCTGGGTTGATAAATAAGCAGGTGATAATTCACTAGTTAATAACTAAACTAAATAAATTAACTAAATAGTTACCAAGAAATAGATAATAATGCATTTTACAGTAAGTGCACTGACCATCTTACAGCATTAAAACACATGCAGGCAGAAATATGCCTCTCTGAAGTCATGTTTAGAAAATTCAGAGTGAACTTTGACTTGACATTGGAGGAAGTCATCTCACATGCTTTCGCTTCTGCTTTCTATTCTGTAAAGTGTGTGTGTGTGTTGTAAGATCTGCACGTTTGTATGTGCATCACACTGAAGTAAGTAGCACCTCATTTGATCTGGAAATGCATGCTTTATTTATATTGCTCTTGGTCAGATCCGAGCAAGAAAAAGTCCTGGAGCGCAATCCATCTGCTTGGTCAAATGAGATCAAACTTCAGTCTAATACATTGAGAGTATTGTCATGTCAGCTGCGGTTTGAGAGCAGTTCTATTTCCTGCTGCATTGATCTGTATGCTTTGAAAGTGTGCGTCTAAAGGACATGTTTAATGAGATTAAATCTTATCCTGCTTTTGTTTGTGCAGTGCTGCTATTCGCTGTTTGTTTCTCAAGTCTGCAACTTCACTAAAGCTCCGGTGGCAGAGCGTAATTCGTTGTAGCTTAATTAATTAAAGGAAATAAACCTGGTGTCTAGCAGAGTTTGAAGTAAAGAGATGCACTGTAAAAGATTATTACTTACTTCAACATAGTGAGTAAACCTGTTGCAACTTGGCACTTTTAGGTTGATTGATTTTTTTTAGCCCTTGTGTTTAGGTTTATTTCTTTTTTGTTTAACTGAGAGAAGATTTTTTTGGACACATTTCTAAACATAATAGTTTTAATAACTGATTTATTTTATCTTTGCCATGATGACAGCACATAATATTTGACTATAGGATATTAGTATTCAGCTTAAAGTGACATGTAAAGGCAAGTTAAAGTAATTAACAATGGTTTGCTTTGTGGCCAGTTATAAAAATACTTAAGGAGGCTAACAATGTTTTAACATAGGCTCATTCTGAAAATGTAACCCTAAATACATTTCTGGAGATTGTGAATTATGTAGCCAGAGGTGCGTACAGTATGTATTTAAAACGAACGCTACGGGCAGTGGCGGATTTAGGCGTAGGCAATATGGGTAATCGCTCAGGGGTGTGTTTCAAAAAACCATCGTTAGCCAACTAAAGTTGCAAGTTGTGTTGTTAAAACATCGCTTTTGATTTGGTGTTTCCCAAATCTGTCGTTCCGATGAACATTCGCAAACTGCTATGCTTGCAACTACACCTCTGGAGCTGTAGTTAGAAACATAGTTCCTGGCTGTGTTCTATTGCCAGTTATCCCCCCTCTGCCCTATTTATTTAGAACGTTCCAACTTTTAAACTTGCAATTATTATATTTTTAAAGCATTAAAGTCATCTCTCTTAGGTGTAATTTGCTTTCAAAGCATTTTTACAGTTCAGTTTTAGCGATCTTCATGTTTACAATTGCGCTCCCTTCGCAGTGCACTTTGAAAACATTGATGTCTTTTTGAACATGGCTGAAAGCTATTGGTGACCTATTATTTCAAAGCGGAATTTATGTCACGTCTCCAAAGCTTGTGAAAACAAAAAACATAGCAAACATTAATGCTTTTAATTTATAGTAGGTTATTTATTAAGTATGTGTACTGTATATGACATGGACCTGCTGGTTAGAACAATTCTGCAGTGTTTACATGTGTCAAATTGTAAAAGTATTTAAAATATATATATAAATAAACAATATCCCACTTAATAATAATAATAAAAACAATAATAACAATAATAATAATAATAATAATAATAAATAATCGTCATCATCGTCATCATCATCATCATTAATATTATTAATATTATTATTAAAGTAGAATTTTTTTCATTTCCTAATAAATAATAACTATTAAATTTCATTTCATAATAGCCTAATTATTTATTGATTTATTTATTTGATTTATATATGATATTAGAATACGTGTTAGCTTTTGTAAGTGTTTTTATGCTTTAGTATAGAATATGTAATGTTCTCAATAATATTTGTAAAGGAAACACAGGCCCTATATGTCATTTACATATATTCCAATTAAGATGGAAAGCGAGTGCAGTTTTTTACCAAACCTATTGAGTTATTGAATTATTTTTTTTATGTGTGTGCGTGTAAAAAAATAAAATTTGCACAAATAAACAATGGGGTTCTTCTCTAAAGGAGTTGTTATCCACCCCGTTTAGAGCATCATTATGGGCATTTAACATTAGAACTAACGTGGTCCAAACGATGGATTTGCGACAGAGAAACTATGGGTTTTGGGAAACACTCATCACTACATCGTTCTTTTCCCAAATGATGCATCATACTATGATAGTTCAGCCGCGAGTTACATCGTTGTTTGGGAAACGCAACCCAGGGCGGCATCTTGCTGGAGGCGGCATGAGCAGATGGTGCAAAAAAAAAAAAATTTGCCCCAATAAAAGCTTTGAGATTTACTTTATGCAAGTGTATTAATTTCCCAGAAGTGAAGACTGGGGTTAGGGGTGGAGGGGCGGATGGGGGGGGGGGGGGGGGGTGGTGTTTGGGTGTTGGTGACCTATGATTGCGCTTAGAGAATACCGGGGGGTTGTTTGACTTAAGATTGCGCGAAGTGAAGACTGGGGAGGGGATTATGATTGGAGGGGCAGGGGGTGGTTGGGGGTTGGGGCTTATGATTGCGCAAACTGAAGACCTGGGGGGGTGGGGGGAGATTTATTATGTGGGGCCCCCCCATCACGTCTCTGGTTACGGGGAAGGATGATACCTTTTCTTTTCGCTCTTACCAGCTGACTGCATACCTTCTAATGGCTGGCTTTCCTGCTGTTACCAGTTTACCCAGTGACTCACTGCGCATGTCAGAGGATTTGAGATGCAGGGAGGAATTTTCTTTTTCTGGATTGCTTTTGAAAACACTATCGGTTGGGTTCAGGGAAAGAGGAGGGTAGGTAGGTCGGTCGGTCGGTCGGTCGGTCGGTCGGTCAGTCAACAATGGCCTCTGGTGGATTTACGTGAGAACAGCAGGCTCGATCTTCAAAAGTGTACACAGCGGCCCCTGGTGGATTCACGAAAACAAAAACTGCAAAAAACATAGCTCCTGGGACAAATTTGGCACTCTCCAGAAATGTGTATATATATATATATAGGGGTACGTAATAAGCATGATAATGAGCTTGGGGTATAATATTGACCTTAAAATAATTTTATTAAAAGTATTTATTTAAAATTACATTTTATTCTAGCCAAAATAAAACAAATAAGACTTTCTCTTGAAGAAAAAATATGATCGGAATTACTGTGAAAATTTCCTTTAAATAACACTTAAGAAATAATTGAAAATATTTCATTGGAGGGATAATACTATTACCCTCAACTTTAGTTTATTTACTTAATAATTTTAAAGTTGGTGGTTCATTCCACTGTGGCGACCTCTGATTAATAAAAGGACCAAGCTAAGAAGAAAATGAATGAATGAATTTTAAGATTTACACCCTTTAAGTAAAGTCAGTCACTTTAAAAGCAACAGGTTTACTCACTCTTTTAAGTCAACTAATCTTTTATACAGCATCTTACAATTGCACCAATTTATACCATGTATCATTACAATTCTTACAGTCCATTGCACTTCCTTATGTTTGTTTTAACTGATGTCACTTGCTGAAAGATGATGTCATCGAGGAACTACTGTACATTTTGTATAAGGGAAGTTATGTGAGATTATCAGAAAGCATATTGACAGTAAAGGTAGAACAGCCTAAAAATAAGCACTAGATATGTAAGCCTCGCCGGTCCTACACCACCCTACCCTCTTCGGGCTTGGATCAAACCGGCAACCTTTCGCATGGGAATTGGTTGCTCTAACAAGGAGGCTAAAGGCCAAGGCCTCTAGCGTCTGTCGTTAGAGCACCTTTAGATGTCAGAGGAGTGAGGTTTACCTGCACAGCACTTACCAGCTGGCCTCCATTACAGACAAATGGATGGATGGATGGATGGATGGATGGATGGATGGATTCTCTTGATTTGATTGACAGATGGATGGATGGACGGATGGACGGACGGATGGACGGATGGATGGACGGACGGATGGACGGACGGACGGACGGACGGACGGACGGACGGACGGACGGACGGACGGACGGACGGACGGACGGACGGACGGACGGACGGACGGACGGACGGACGGACGGACGGACGGACGGACGGACGGACGGACGGACGGACGGATGGATGGATGGATAGATAGATAGATAGATAGATGCGTCCCATAATATTATCAGTTATGAAAAATGATGCAGTTGCACCAATATAACCATCACTTATGCAATTACCAGCACTTATTTGTGTTTATTTTCCCATTAACTGATGACACTTCCTGAAAGATCACGAAAGATCTGTCATTGCGGAACTAACCTTTGTTAGAGGGAAGTTACGCAAGATTATTAGAAAGAAAACGAATTGTAAGGGCGGAGGAGGTCTAAAATTAGCACTGCCAACTTATCGTGTGGTTGAAAATGGAGCATGCCAAACATCCTCTCAGGTTTGTAATGATAATGGCTCATAAATATGTTGTCAGTAACCGAAGCATTTCAAAATAAAAGTTTCCACCAAAATAAAGGCTCTATGGTTTAAAGAAAACTAAATGAATAGTATTTGTTCTCTAATTTTACTCTTAAAATAACAATAACAACAACAATAATGTAAAGAAATTCAAATGATTATGATGATGATTATTATTATTAAACACATTTATTTTTACACATGGTGCGTGGAAAAATGACCAAAATAGTGTGACTATTTTTATATTCTTATCTGCTTCTGCAAATAAATAGATAAATAAATAAACAAATAAATAAAATACATTTTGGCAAAAAAAAAAAAAGAGTAAAATAATAATGTTCAGTAATTGTACTCATAATAATGATAACAATGTTGCTAATTATTATTATTATTATTATTATTATTATTATTATTATTATTAGACACATTGTTCAGAAGTTTTATACTGGTATTTACTGATGTTTTTAGAAAACTTAATGATAATAATAATAATAATAATAATAATAATAATAATAATAATAATAATAATAATAATAACAATAACACCACCACCAACAACAACAGTAATAATAATAATAATAATAATAATAATAATAATAATAATAATAATAACAACAATAATGATAATAAACTTTTTATTTCACATGGTGCTTGGAAAAATTACCAAAATATTGTGTTCATTTGTAGAATCTTATCTACTTCTGCCAAAAATAAAATAAAATAAAATAAAATTCATTTGGGTTAAATAATTAATTAAATAAATAAATAAATAAAAATAAATTAATAAAATAATATTGTTCTGTAATTTTACTCTTATAATAATGTTGTTATAGATATTTAAATGATGATAATTATGAAGATGATGATGAAGATGATGATTATTATTATTATTAAACACATTGTTCAGAAGTATTATTATTGTTCACAGTGGTATTTATTGATGATTTTTTATTTATTTAATTAAACTGATTAGATTATTATTATTATTATTATTATTATTATTATTATTATTATTATTATTATTATTATTATTAATTCAGACGTATTATATTATATTATTAGTAATAAAAAAACTATAATAACAATACAAATACCACTACTACTACTACTACTACTACTACTATTAATAATAATAATAATAATAATAACAATAAACATTTAATTACACATGGTGCATGGAAAGATTACCAAAATATTGTGACTATTTTAATATTCTTATCTGCTTCTGCTAAAAAAATAAAATCTAATTCATTTTGGACAAATAAATGAATAAATAAATAAAAAATAAATAAATAAATAAATAAAATAAGAATGTTCTGTCATTTTACTCTTATAATAATGATAACAGCATCAACAAAATTGCTATAGAAATTCAAATGATGATAATAATGATGATGACTATTATTATTATTAATAATAATAATAATATTATTATTGTTGTTGTTGTTGTTATACACATTGTTCAGAAGTATTGTAGTGGTATTTATTGATATTTTAAGTTTTTTATTTAAATAAACTGATTTGAGTAATAATAATAATAATAATAATAATAATAATAATAATAATAATAATAATAATAACAACAACAACAACAACAACAACAACTACAACAATAATAATAACCATATCCATCAAAACAATAAACGCTTAATTAAACATGGTGCATGGAAAAATGACCAAAATATTAATAATATAATAATAATAATTTTGGATAAACAGACAAACAAATAAACAAACAAATGATAAAAAAACAAACAAACAAACAAACAAATAAATAAATAAATAAATAAATAAATAAATAATAGAGCAATCCAGCTTGACAATTAAAAAAGTACTTCAGAAACATGAATATAAAAAGTCATTAGAACCATTACTCCAATGCCATAATCATAATCACAACACAAACATGACACTCCATCTGTTAAAAACTTTATACAACTTATACTTCTTGGTATTTTGTGATAAAAAAAAAAAATCAAGGTATTAATTAGCAATTAATTAATTAAGAGATTCCATATGTGGGAGGCCTCACTTTCGGCATTACCATAGAAACAAATGATGTCTGAGCCCTGAATCCTTGAGTTATGATAATTCTGAAATACGCAGCATCGCATTTGAATGTAGATCTTTTCCCACTCAGCCCATCGCCACATTTCACTGCTCACTTCAGTGACATATAGAGCTGACACCAGCAACACAGTGGGAAGTAATACTGCCACATCCTTTAAAGCAGGCACTCGTAAAACAAACGCCCGGCTGTAGCAGAATCATTCCTTCACCTTCTGCCTATTAAACACAGCATGTCGAAGCCACTGCGTGCAATAAAGGCCCACATAACAAATGATGAAAAGAGATGAAGGAACAGGGAGTGTGGCTGAATGGCAGATTTACAGGTGCATTGTTTTGCATTGAGTTGAAGACAAAATTATTCGCCCTCATGTTTAACAGAGCAAGAAAACTTTCACAGTATTTCCTATAATATTTTTTCTTCTGGAGAAAATCCTATTTGTTTTATTTCGGCTAGAATGAAAGCAGGTTTTAATTATTTAAAACCATTTGAAGGTCAGTATTATTAGTCCCCTTAAGCATTATTTGTTTTGGATTGTCGACAGAACAAACCACTGTTATACAATGACTTGCTTAATAAACCTAAGCCTTTAAATGTCACTTCAAGTCGAATACTAGTATCTTGAAGAATATCTAGTCAAATATTATATACCGTCATCATGGCTAAGATAAAAGAAATCAGTTATTAGAAATGTGTTGAAGAAAATCTTCTCTCCATTAAACAGAAATTGAGGGAAAAATATTCAGGGGGCTAATAATTCAGACTTCAATTTTATAAGCCGCTGACACACTTACACAAACAAATCAGAAAGCATCTAACGTTCATCTGAGAGAAAGAAAGGAAAAAAATAACACGAGGTCGAGTCTTTGCTAAATATAGCACGTATTGATTTACAGTATAAGCATAAAAGGATGTTCTTGGAGAAAAATTACAACAAATAGGATCAAAAGTTGTCTGGTTGCTTTTCTATTTGAGCTGTATCCACTTAACAGTTGCAGTAAATAGTATGTATTACGCTTTTAAACTGACAGTTCACCCAAAACTGAAATTCTGTCATCATTTATTTATCTTTCACTTGTTCCAAACCTGTTTGAGTTTCATTCTTCTGTTGAACACAAAGGAAAACATACTAAAGAATGTTGATGGACGTTTCCATTAACCTATTTTATGCAATATCGCAATTAGAAAAAAAAAAAGTGTAATGCTAACATTTGGAAAATGTGCTTAAAAAACCCTATTTACCAACTGGAGCAAGAGAAACTTTTTATTCCATGAGAAAAAAACTATTTAAATCTAAATCTGTACCATCTATCGCTATATTTAAAACTATTTTAAAGTCTGATTATTTAGAATTGTGCACATATTTTGACAATTGATTATGGTTTATATTATTTGTGTGTGTGTGTCTAAAGGGTTCCAATTTAATGATCTAGGCACAAAGTCTAAAGCTCATGGCATTTAGGGTGTGTTCGAATACACTTTTGCTATTTTAAGGATATAAAAGTACGGTTTGCGCCCCGGCGCATGGTCTAACAGGGTTGTGCTTATTCTCTTTATGAGTTCTGGGTGTGTTTCGAGCATAACATGTATTAAACCAATCAGAGTGTCATCGCCCATTCCCTTTAAGAGTCAGTTGCGTCACTCCATGGTGCATTTGCTATTTACATGGCGGACTTTATAAGTGTAAAAACTGAACACTTCACTAGGAAGAAAACAGTTAAACAGAGCATCTGCAGCATGAGGATAAAGAACGAGCCTCCTCCATTCAGCCTCTTTACTTTCTCTTTACTTTACTTTCCTCTTTACTCCTTTACTTTGGTGGAGTGAGGAAACGGTGGAAACTCACTCCACTGAACACATCCATTAGCCCACATATTTAATTTAGTTTGTTAAGCTCAAAGATTTGCTTTAAAACTATTTCTAAATTCAGTTTTAATCTCCAGCAAAGGAATAAATAAACAATAATAATGAAGCGTGGTCAAAAAACTGAGTTATATCCAAACACACGTCCTGTTCTTATGTCCCATTTGGTGATGCAGACATCTCCAAAACCCCACAGCTGGACAAATCTACACTTGTGTTTATTTAAACAGATATAAATCTGCAGATAATCAATAATACTGATAATAATAATAATAATAATAATAATAATAATACTGATAATAATAATAATAATAATAACATTATACAGATGCAGACTGTCATGAATAAACTGAAAAAGCCCCCCCCGAGGTGAAGAATGTGTATTCTCTCAGAACTGTCTTGAGCATCTGTCTGTGCTCCCAAAAATCGTCTCACGCCTTTAAAAACTACCACACGTTCATTGCATTTCATCTTCTGAGGTTTAAGTCATTTATTAAAGAACAAAAAATGCCCACAGTGACTTCTCAGACTGCAAAACCCTTCGGGCCCTATCATACACCCGGCGCAATGTGGCGCAAGAGGCGACACAATTGTTGTTTGCTAGTTTCAGCTCGGCGCAAGAATCGTTTTGACATTTTGCGCCACTCTGTTTAAATAGCAAATGCATTTGCGCTCATGTGCACCCATAGGCGTTCTGATCTCAAAAAGGAGGTGCGTTGAGGTGCATTGCTATTTTGAGTTACCTAAATAGACGGTTCAATAGACCAGATCAAAGCCGGTCTATTGTCCAGCGCAGAGCGGGTTAGTTGTGCACCTCGCTTACACATTGCTTAATACAGACAGGGTGTACAGCAATACGCAAATATCTTCACATATGAAAACGAATTAAAATATTAAGGATATATATAGGATACAAATATAAAGGATTAAAATATTACAAAACACATTATTTTCTAGCCTACATAAAAAACCATACTTTCATGCCTTCTTCATCTCAGGGGGCTTTTTCAGTTTATTCATAACAATTTGCTTTTGTATAATGTTATTATTATTAGCAGTATTATTTATTATATGCATATTTATATTTGTTTTATTAAAAACAAGCTTAGGTTTGTCCACCTGTCAGGTTTTAGACCATATGGGGCACAGCATGTGTGTTAGGATATAACTCAGGTTTTTGACCACACTTCATTGTTATTGTTAATTTATTCGTTTGCTGGATATTAGAACTGAATTTAGAAATAGTTTTGAAACAAATCTTTGCGCTTAACAAACGAAATTTGAATGTCTGTGCGTACAACACGTTCCCCTATCCAGTGAAAGCGAAAGTAAACAATGAGGAGGCTCATCTCTCATTCTCCCGCTGCAGATGCTCTGTTTAACTGTTTTCTCGCTAGTGAAGCGTTCAGTTTTCCCACTTACAAAGTACGTCATGTAAATACCAAATGCGCTATGGCGCGGCGCAACTGACTCTTAAAGGGAATGGGAGATGAGACTCTGATTGGTTTATTCTCAAAACACACCTATAACTCATTAAGAGAATAAGCTCAACCCTGTTAGACCATGCGCCACGCCGCAAAGTGGATTTTTCCATCCTTAAATTAGCAAAAGTGGATTCTGACACGCCCTTAATGCGTTTGCGCCCTGCGCTTTACACTTTGAGAATGGATCGTCAAAATAGAGCCCTACATTTTTATGTTTAATATTTGGTGCCGGTTTATAGGAAGTGAGGATTTTGTTCTCTTTGACTGATTGGATGGAAACAGCTTTATTCGCAAATGTGGTATTCCAGTTTTGACCATTTATCTAATTCACTTTTCTGACCGATAACACAGCTAATGACTTCCATAGTATTTGTTGAAATCCTACTACGCAAAGGTTACCGATTTTTAGCTTTCTTCAAAATATCTTCTTTAGTGTTTAACAGAATAAAGCAAATCTATAACACTTTAGAGGTAGCACGGTGGCTCAGTGGTTAGCACTGTTGTCTCACAGCAAGAAAGACGCTGGTTTGAGTCCCGGCTGGGTCAGTTGGCATTTCTGTGTGGAGTTTGCATGTTCTCCCCATGTTGATGTGGGTTTCCTCCGGGTGCTCCGGTTTCCCCCACAGTCCAAAAACATGCGCTATAGGTGAATTGGGTAAGCTAAATTGGCCGTAGTGTATAAGTGAGTGTGACTGCGAGAGTGTATGGGTGTTTCCCAGTACTGGGAAAGTGCCGGAAGGGACTGCATAAAACACATGCTGAAATTGTTGGTGGTTCATTCTGCGGTGACAATCTCTGTGCCTGAGGTATTGGGCGGGGCTAACATACTTAACCACACCCCCTCCAGCTGTCAGTTTTGACAACAAGCAGAAATGGTGAGGAGGAGGAGTCTGTAAGGTTGTAATAACTCTCCCCAAACACTTTTCCCCATCCTTCTGAATGAAACGCCTACTTTACTACATCCAATCAGCTCGCAGGAGAAAAAACAAGCCACGCCCACTATTTTCCTCATTTAAAATTCAGCTTTTCTAGAAACTGCGTCACTATACAAAAAAATAAAACAGTCGCAGCTTCCAGTTTATGTGGACTTTAAGCAAAGACACAAGAAGACTTATGAAAGACGGTGTGTGTGTGTGTCTGTGTGTGTGAGAGTTTGCATCAGAAGTTAAGAAAGGTGATCAATGTCAGATCGATAGCTTCAGGACACCGGCGCAACACTAGAAATGTCAGACTTTTGTTGGGAGATGCTTTGAATGACAGACAAGTGTCAGTCCTTCTTTACTCGCATGTGCAGCTTTTCCAAGAATACATAGAGTTTGCTTTTAATCCCTTACCCTCGGGCTGTCTACATGAAAGTCACTTTTTTACTTCGGTAGAGCATTAGACATTAACATTTTCATAAGTAACTGTGATTTAATTACACATTTTTTCTCAGTAACTGTAACGAATTCGTTGCTTTTATTTTGTAATTAAATTACGTAATGCTGTTACATGTAGTTACTCCCCAACACTGCCTTTTATTAATATATTAGCTATTTATTACAACCCAGGCTCATTGTGATTACATACCCCCAGTGCTTAATTTGTCAATTGTGAGGTCCCGGAACAGATTGGAGTAACTGATCCGCCATTGTTCTGAGAGGAGGGAGAGGTGTCGTGGACGAAAGTGAAGAGCGGGGAGGGGGTAGGGGGAAGTGTCGCGGACGAAAGTGAAGTGTGGGGTGGGGGGGGAGCCAATGCAGTGGGGGAGGGGGGTTGTCACGGGTGGAGGGGGGGCTGGAGTTGTCGCAGACTTCGCGGATGAAGAGAGCTGGAGAGTTTGCCGAAGAAAGTGAAGAGCGGGGCTGCATGTGAGGAGGGGGACTGGTAAAATGAGGTGCCGGATCACATTTCAGAGGTGCCAGATCCAGCATAAATTAAGCCCTACGCACCCCTATATGCATTTCTGGAGAGCGTGAGCGCCTGCTATTCTCGCGAAAATCTACCAGAGGCTGTTGTCGAGTGACTGATGTACTGACTGACCAACCGACCAACACCCCCACCCAACCCCTTCCCTAAACCCAACCAATAGCATTTTAAAAAGCACAGATTGACCCATACACCCCCTATCATAAACCCAACTGCAGTATTTTAAAAAGCAATCCAGAAAAAGAAAGCCTCTCTTGATTTTTACCACCTTTTCAGATTTTACCACACTCTCACCCTGTTATTTACTTGATTATTTTATTTTTTGGCTTTTGTTTTTGTCTTGTCTGCTTTCTGAAACCGTTCTTCATCTTCCCTGTGATGGCGAGGGTTTTCCCTCACAGTCCAAACACATGCGCTATAGGGGAATTGAATGAACTAAATTGTCCGTAGTGTATGTGAGTGTGTGTGTGAATAAGTGTGTATGGGTGTTTCCCAATACTAGATTGCAGTTGGAAGGGTATGCGCTGCTTAAAACATATTCCAGAATAGTTGGTGGTTCATTCAGCAGTGGTAACCTCTGAAACAGAGACTAAGCTGATGGAAAATGACTGAATGATCAGCATCATGTGTAGTCATCATCACACACCTCCTATCTGGAAAAACCGAAACACAGGCGCTGTTTTGTTTTCAGTACAGTGAACTTTACAGTGAGCAGAACAGATGGTCTGTCTTC
Source organism: Danio aesculapii (assembly GCF_903798145.1). Classification (NCBI taxonomy): domain Eukaryota; kingdom Metazoa; phylum Chordata; class Actinopteri; order Cypriniformes; family Danionidae; genus Danio; species Danio aesculapii. Next base: position 20,667,165 of record NC_079452.1, read on the forward strand.
AGGACGATCTGTCAGAAAGCGAATCGTTCCCCATGCGCTGACATTTTGATTATTTCCCCGCGATTCCCCCAGAGATCAGAGTCCATTATCACCGGATTATAAGTGTTCCCAACAGAAAGGGGATTTGGCGTTTTGTGTTTGCGCTTCTGCTTTTATTGACATCCTCCGACTTAAGGTGTTTTAAGCGGTCGAGTTGAGGCAGTGATTCAGTGAATGCTAATTAGGGCAGGTGGACGCGCCGCCGCTCACTTTGGCAGCCCTGATGCTGCAAATCACTTCAGGGAGCTGACAGGCCATCTGATAAACACAGGAGAGAGTGTGGAAGAGCCTGTTCTCTACTTAACACACCAACAAAAAAACACAACAAACACATGTACACGTCCAGCAAACACCGCCTGGAGAGCACAACCCTGTTAGCACTTATGAGTGAGCAGAGCGCACTTGGAGAAGAGATGCATGCATCCACACACTTATACACAGACACGCACACCCTATTAGGAGAAATATGCAGCATATAGCGATGTTGTTGTTGGATATAGTGATAACGATATTTCTGATGATATAACATTTCCCTGGAAAACTGCTATTTTTATTAGCTGTGTTTTTAAATCATTTATGTATGTAATGATATTAAAATAAACAGGTATAATATATATTTTTGTATTTAATTATAACTTAAAAACTGTGGCAAGGCGCAAACGTTTAGTCTTCAAAACATTGTGAATGATTCAAAACCTCAGCAGATATTCTGATTGGCTGTTGTCGTTTTCCCCTCTAGTCTCGACTCCGCCCATTAGTGTTTATTTTCAGCTCTGAGTTCAGCTTTGGGTTCCAGCCAACATCAACTACTGGAGAGGCGGGGCTAAAGATAGCAAGGCCCCATCTGATTGGTCGGATTTGCATAACCAATGCATAAAATAAATGCATCATACCACACATGTCTGTGATACGTAATTTGCATATACTATTATGTAATAACGATAATATTGTGCAGCGCTTCACTATGTAAATAAAGTTGACTCAACTTAAAACTGTTAGGAAACTTGCTGCACAGCTTTTTTTGATTTGTAACCACTGCTGTTGTCTCGATTTAAGTTGAGTCAACTCCAAAAGCAGTGTACACCCTGTTATAAAGCATTTGGTGTGATGTGAACTTCCAGAAGCATCACTTGTGTTGGTGTGGGACTGTGAGGAAGGTCACGGTCATGGATAAACAACCAATGCATACAAATAAATGTCATTTACCACACGTCTACGATATGTAATTTGCATATACTATTATTGTGATAACGATAATTTTCTGATGAATTATGCAACCCTTCACTATGTAAAGAAATAAAATAAAATAAATTGACTCAACTTAAAAATGTAGGGCTACTTGCAGCACAGGTTTTTTTAATTGTAACCCAAGTACTGCAGATGTCTTGATTTAAGTTGAGTCAACTCAAACTGGTCATTTTAAGTCAAGTTAACTTAATATTCCTTGCTACAGTGTGCACCCTATTATAAAGCATTTGGAGTGGGTGTGATGTGAACTTCCAGAAGCATCACTTGTGTTGGTGTGGGACTGTGAGGAAGGTCACTGTCATGGCGCCAGCGATCCAAAGACGGCAGCCAGGGTTGGTTTCAGCCACTGCTATTCCTGTCACTGATAGGACGCTCTCTCTCGTTCTCCGAGACGCACTCTTTTCATTAGGATAATTGTCCTTAGTGTGGACAGGATGTCTGCTTGAAGGCTTGGTGTCATTGGGAGCGATAGGGATAGTCATACACACTTGCACGGCTGAACACACACAGGCAGGCGAGTGTGAGTGAATGCGCTGTTGGCAGCGAGCCGCACTGGATGCTCTTGGTTCCAGGGGCATTTTAACTCATTTGCCCTGACTAACCTCAAAGTGTCATAACAGCTTCAGATATAGACAGGAGAGCCATCATCAACGTCCTCATCCTCATCCTGTGCAAACACGCACGTACAGCCACTTTCACACTCACGCTCAAGCCTAAAGATGCGGTGCTGACATTGACAAAGTGTCCCACTGCAGGATAAGTTCCCATCGCTCGGAAAGTTCCCATGTCTCTGAACTTTTAGTCCTCCAAATGGTCTTTTCAGCTTAGTCCCTTTATTCATCAGGGCTCGCCACAGAGGAATGATCCGCCAACTTATCCAGCATATGTTTTACACAACGGATGCCCTTCCAGCCGCAACCCAACACTGGGAAACACCCATACACTCTTGAACCAACGACCTTCTTGCTGTGAGGCGACAGTGCTAACCACTGAGCCACCATGCTGCCCTAATTGTGTAATTGTCTAATATATTTTTAAATTGTGTTTACTTGTCCTCAAGTCATTTTAAAGAAAGAAATAGTGCAAATTTAACAGGAGGGTTAATAATTCTGACTTCAGCCGTATTACAATTTTAAAAAATTAAGTTTTGCAAATGAAATTAAACTTACATTTTTTGTGCAACTAGTTTTAAATTAAGCATTTGTAACATTTACATTTACATTTAGTCATTTAGCAGACGCTTTTATCTAAAGCGACTTACAAATGAGGACAAGGAAGCAATTTACACAACTATAAGAGCAGCAGTGAACAAGCGCTATAGACAAGTTTCAGGTGTGTAAAGTCTAAGACGCTAAGCATTAGAAACATTTTTTTTTTTTTTTGAGAGAGAGTACAGTTAGTGGTATAGCCAGAGAGGCAGTTAAGATTAGGAAGGAAAGTGGAGACTAAACAGTTGACTTTTTAGTCGTTTCTTGAAGACAGCAAGTGACTCTGCTGTTCTGATGTAGTTAGGGAGTTCATTCCACCAACTGGGCAGATTGAATGTGAGAGTTCGGGAAAGTGATTTCTTCCCTCTTAGGGATGGAACAACGAGGCGACGTTCATTCACAGAACGCAAGTTTCTTGAGGGCAGATAAATCTGCAGAAGTGAGAGCAGATAAGAAGGAGCAAAGCCAGAGGTCGCTTTATAAGCAAACATCAGAGCTTTGAATTTGATGCGGGCAGCAACTGGCAGCCAGTGCAAACGGGTGAGTAGCGGAGTGACATGTGCTCTTTTGGGTTCATCAAAGACCACTCGTGCTGCTGCGTTCTGAAGCAGCTGAAGAGGTTTGATAGAACTAGCTGGAAGCCCGGCTAGTGGAGAGTTGCAATAGTCCAGATTTAAAAGAAAGTTTATGTGTAAAGTATTTATTTATTATTAATTTTAGATTTTCTGTTTTAATTAGTCAAATCTTTTTTTTAAATAACTGTTTTCAATGACCAAAAAGGGGAGTAAAATAGTAACCGTTTGGCTTCTGAAAACCTCACATGGATGACTTTTTTAACATAACTTGTCTGCTTCTGATCATGGTAATTGCATGGGGGAAAGAGGAAAATATGCATGGAAAATCTGACTTTAAAACAGCATTAGGGAGAATAAATGATGATTTTTTTTTTCCTCCCCTCTGACTGAGCAGAAAATAAATATGTTTGTTCCAAATTCTGCTGTAAACACCACAGAAAAAGACTGTACATTGATATTCATAGCGAGTCCAGGGGGAAATTTACTAGCATTCAATATGTTGTTAAAATACACTTGCTTAGAATAAACAACGTCTGCCATTTTCAACCCAGGCTCATTCTGAGAACATAGTCCCAGGGACGTTTCTGGAGACGGCGAAATACGTCCCGGGAGGTACGTATTTTTGCAGTTTTTGTTTTTGCGAGTCCGTGAGAGGCCGCTGTGCGCGCTTTCTTCCCACGCCGTTCTCGCGTAAACCCACTAGAGGCCGCTGTCGAACGACCTTCCACCTGTCTGTCTGGATGACAGAATGATTGACCGTGCGACCGGCCAATCGGCTGACCCACCCTCCTCCGTCCCTAAACCCAACCAACGACGATTCACAAAAGCAGTCCAGAAAAAGAAAAGCCCTCGTCTGATTTTTACCACGTTATCGGATTTTGACCACATTCTCACCCTGTGATGAACTTGTTCGCTTCATTTTTTGGATTTTGTTTTCTTACCTGATTTCTGGAACCGCTCTTCCCCGGACTCGAACCCGGTCGTCGTCGTGGTCAGCCCCTTTCTGCGCCTCGAGTCTGCCAGAGTACACGAAGAGCTAACCGGACAAACTGGTTGCAGCGGGAAAGCCCTCCACACGGAGGCGAGCGGCAGGCCGGCAAGCGCCGAAAGGAACAGCGTCACACCGCCCCGCAGCATTCGCTTAAAAAAATGAAATGCAGCCGGACGTACCCCCGGCTACGTATTTCGCGGTCTCCAGAAACGTCCACGGGACTACGTTATCAGAATGAGCCTGGGTTGGCCATTTTCATTCATTAATTTTCTTTTCGGCTTAGTCCCTTTATTAATCCCGGGGTCACCACAGCGGAATTAACCGCCAACTTATCCAGCACATTTTTAAGCAGCGGATGCCCTTCCAGCCACAACCCATCACTGGCTTGCACTCATTCATTCACACTCATACACTACGGACAATTTAGCCTACCCAATTCACCTGTACCGCATGTCTTTGGACTGTGGGGGAAACTGGAGCACCCGGAGGAAACTCACACGAACGCAGGGAGAACATGCAAATTCCACACAGAAATGCCAACTGAGGCTCGAACCAGTGACCTTCTTGCTGTGAGGCAACAGCACTACCTACTGCGCCACTGCGTCGCCTCCCTGCCATTTTCATTTAGATGAATTCATTTCTACAGTAGCTGTCTTCAGACGTAAACACATCACTGTTGATGACCATTATCTGAACCATGACAGGCACAACAGTAAAGAAAAACACATGTAGCACAGATTATAGTCACTGCGATGCTGTATTCAGATTTCCATTTCCATCTCCAGCAGAAGTCCTGCCTCAGTATCAGGGGAGCAGGGGAACTGCATTGGGAGCGTGCGAATTGAAACACAGCTATAGGAGAAATGCTGTGGCGGAGAGAAACCTCTGCGACGTCTTCAGCATTCAGAAAACTCTGTTGTTATGATGACTCTTCAGAATTGCTTTACTCCTACAGCAGAGGAAAAAAAGAGGAAGAGAGAGCAAAGCACGACCCCTGACTGCAGGACATGGATGAATGGACTCGTATCGGCGTAGTAAAATGCATGGCTGCGGCGAGAGCTCGATTCCTCCCCCAACCAGTCATTATTCTCCCAAGTGTTTGAGTAGATCGAGTTGTTGGACATCGGCGGCGCTGCAGTGTGTTGACAAAACACGTGGCTCATTCCCTAGACATTGCAGGAAATGTCTTTCTTTGCGATAAAGCAGCTGGTAGTGTTTGTGGAGAGCTGGTTTAACGGCCCTGCAGTCTGATGAGAAATACGCAGCTCCGGCAAATCAAGAGTCTTCCTGCGATGCGCCGATCTGCTTTAACAGCCTCACTGGAGAATCTAGTGACACGCTGTAAAAAAATGCAGGGTTCCACACAATTCCTTCAGAATTATTCAACACAAGCAAAGAATTACAGTTCCTTAATGCATCAGAGGTCACAATGAGCTGCCAACTATACTCTGGCACGTGTTTACCAGCAGATGCCCTTCCTGCCACAAGCCCAGTACTGGGAAATACCCCCACACTCTCTTATTATCACACACACACACCCTATGGGCCAATTTTTCCAATTCACCTCTATTACATGTCTCTGGATTGAGGAGGAGACCGGAACCAACATGAAAATGAGGAAAACATAAAAACTCTACACGGAAAGGCCCAGCTGGGATCCCTGAAACTACAACATAAGTCAAAAATAAACAATTAAATTAAGTATAACACAGAAATAAGATTCTAAAACAAATGATTTATTGATTCTTAATAAAAAATAAATAAAATGTAGCAGTGTTGACTGATTCCTAAATGTATGATTCAGATGAGTTCTCTTTACTGAATCAACAAATGCAGTTTGACTCCTAATAATAATAATAATAATAGTAATAATAACAACAACAACAATGATTCATTCATTCATATTCTTTTCGGCTTAGTCCCATTATTAATCTGGGGTCGCCACCGCGGAATGAACCGCCAACTTATCCAGGACATGTTTTACGCAGCGGATGCCCTTCCAGCTGCAACCCATCTCTGGGAAAACAACGATGGTAATAATAATAATAACAGTAATTATAATAACAACAACAATGATAATAATAATAATAATAATAATAATAATAAATATTCAATACATGAATAATGAAAAAAATTACAATACATAAAAATATAAGAAGCTATATAAATATATAAGATTAGATCTGTAAAAGAATTAGGTAACCCGGTACATGTATACTATATGCAAGGTAAATAAATGTGGAAATAAAATATAATTGCAATTAAAAAAAAAAAAATAAGACATTAAAAAATAATATTGAATTATTTTTTTAAAAACAATAAATAATAATAATAATAATAATAGTAATAAATAGTAGTAATAAAAAATATATCAAAAACAATTTAGTACGACTACTACTACTACTATTAATAATAATGATAATAATAATATTAAAATAATAATAATAATAATTATTATTATTATTACTATTATTATTATTATATAAAAATATAATAAAAAATACCAATAGTAATAAAAATACTACTAATAATAAATATATTAAAAACAATATAGAAATACTTCTACTTCTATAATAATAATAATAATAATAATAATAATAATAATAATAATAATAATAATAATATATTAAAACATTATAATGAATAATAATGATAATAATACATATATAAATAACAATAATAGTAATAATATAAATAATAATTATTATTTTATAAAAATGTAATAATAGAAACAATATTAATAATAACAATAACAAATATATAAAAATAGTATTATCATTATTATTATTATTATTATTATTATTATTATTATTATTATATAAAAATATAAGAAAAGCAATAGTAATATTAATAATAGTAATAATAATAATAATAAAGATATATTAAAACAGTAATAATAATAATAACAATAATAATAAAGATATATTAAAACAGTAATAATAATAATAATAATAAAGATATATTAAAACTGTAATAATAATAATAAAAATAATAATAAAGATATATTAAAATAGTAATAATAATAATAATAACAAGAATAATAATAAAGATATATTAAAACAGTAATAATAATAATAATAATAAAGATATATTAAAACAGTAATAATAATAATAATAATAATAATAATAATAATAATAAAGATATATTAAAACTGTAATAATAATAATAACAAGAATAATTATAAAGATATATTAAAACAGTAATAATAATAATAATAATAATAATGCATACTTTAAAATTATAATAAATAAAAATGATTTTTAATATTATTATTGTTGTTGTTGTTGTTGTTATTATTATTATTATTATTATTATTATTATTATTATTATTATATAAAAATTGTAATAATAAAAGCAACAGTGATAATAATAATAATAATAATAATAAAATTAATAATAATAATAATAATAATAATACTTTGTACAACAGTATAAGAAAAAAAATTCTTGCAATAGAATTTTTTGTTTGTTTTTAGTTCTCTCTCTTTCTCTCTCTCTCTCTCTGGCTCGCAATCAGATTCCAAAACCACAAAAAGCACATGCTCCTCTAAAAGCTCGATAAGGCGCTTGTTACCCCTTCAGAACAGCAAGATAAGCCTGAGGAACAGACTCTGCTGTGGCTCACCTCGCCATCAAAGTCACACGGAGTTGCACAGGGACCGTTTTGTCATGAAAAAAAAATGTGCAAATGGCAGAGGAGGGGAGGTTATGGAGGCCTGTCTGTGATGTATTCTCCATGTGCGTCTGGAATGCGGGTCACGTCGCTGTGCCCTTTCACTGCAGACCTGTCAGTCAACACAGTATTCCTGAGTGGACGCCGGCTCTGACGTGCCATCTGCGCGTGCAAATATGAGTGATGTCACTGCGGTCCAGAGGAATTAGACAAATAAGAACAAGGGTCCAACAAAAGACTCCAATCTCCAGCGATTCCTGTCAAATTTCCACTGTAGCGTTCTGTCAATTGAATTCGGCTCTTAAGCACTGGGCATATTCTGTCTAGAGGGTGATAATTAGTCTGAGATCAGCTGTTGCCCGATGCAGTGCCCAGTAGTGCACAACACAACGACATAAAGATCACAATGCAACAGCACTAAAATCACATTGCAATGACATTAAGATCACAACGCAATGACATTAAGATCCCAATGCAACGCCATTAAGATCACAACTTACCAACATTAAGTTCACAACGCCATTAAGATCACAACGCACCAACATTATGTTCACAACGCCATTAAGATCACATCGCAACAGCGTTAAGATCACAACGCAGCAACAGTAATATCAGAACGCACCAACATTAAGATCACAATGCAACGACATGATCACATCGTAACAGCTTTAAGATCACAACGCAGTGACACTAAGATCACAATGCAGTGACATTAATGATCACATTGTAACGCCATTAAGATCACAATGCAACGACATTATGATCACATCGCAACAGCTTTAAGATCACAACGCAGTGACATTAATGATCACAACGCCATTAAGATCACATCGCAACAGCGGTAAGATCACAACGCAGCGACAGTAAGATCACAACGCACCAACATTAAGTTCACAATGCCATTAAAATCACATCGCAACAGCGTTAAGATCACAACGCAGCGCCATTAAGATCACACGCAACAACATCTAGATCACAACACAACAACATTAAGATCGCAACGCTATAAAGATTACAATGCAACAACATTAAGATCACAACGCAACAACAGTAAGACCACAATGCAACAACATTATGATCACAACGCAATGCCATTAATATCACAACACAACAACATTAAGATCGCAACGCCATTAAGATCATACACAATGACATTAAGATCACAACGCAGCAACATTAGGATCACAACGCAACGGCATTAAGATCGCAACGCAGCAACATTAAGATCACAACGCAACGACATTAAGATCAAAACACAACAACATTAAGATCACAACACAACAGCATTAACATTACAACGGAATGACATTAAGATCACAATGCAATAGCATTAAGATTGTAATTGTAATGTTACAACTGTAATGATTACAATGCAACGCCATTAAGATCACAACACAACAACATTAAGATAGCAGCACAACAAAATTAAGATCACAACACGGAATTAAGATCACAATGCAACGCCATCAAGATCACAACACAATGCCATTAGGTTACAACACAATGCCATTAAGATTACAACACAACGCCATCAAGATCACAACACAATGCCATTAGGTTACAACGCAATGCCATTAAGATCACAACGCAACAAGCATTATCACAATGCAATGATATTAAATTGCAACGCAACAAAATTAAGATCACAACATGGCATTAAGATCACAACACAATAACATTAAGATCACAACGCAACAACATTAAGATCACAACCCAACTACATTTCAAAAAGCAAACATTATTCGCACAACACAACGACATTAAGATCACAACGCAACAACATTAAGATCAAAACACAATGACATTAAATTCACAACACAACAACATTTAGACCACAATGCAACAACATTAAGATTACAACGCAACAACAATAAGATCATAACACAATGACATTAGGATCGCAACGCAATGCCATTGAGATCACAACACGGCATTAAGATCACAACACAACTTTCTCACATTGCTGTTATTCATGATTTGGTCTGGACTGCACCCCCGTATGGCATGTAATATTGCATTTATATAAATTATAAAAATATATTACCGTGTAATCAACATATTTTTGTAAAAACAATAGAGCATAATATGAAACAATATATCATCATCACATTGCACACCCCTAATACTCTCCACACCTCTGATTATCTCATTACCTGTTTATGAGCATTCATTTCACTGCAGTTAAAAACATGTGTGGCCATTATAAGATGCAGAAGAGAAATATGCACAAGTGTTGTGGTTATTTGCTGGCTGGGTTCATCGGTTCACCTGATTACTCTACATCGATTTACTCTCCTACATGATCAATACCTATTTTAAAGTCTTTTTTTTTTTTGGTGGTGGTGGGGAAAATGCAATTGAGAATTTATAAAATATCCTCTTAAATAGATTGCACTCTTTACTTCTTACTTTCTTCACATTGTACAGTTCAAGTCTCAATTATTAGGCCTTCTGTATATAGTTCCCCAGTTTATGTTTAACAGAAAGAAGATTGTTTCAACACATTTCTAAAGCATAATAGTTTTAATAGTCATAATATTTGACTAGATATTCTTCAAGATCCTAGTATTCAGCTTAAAGTGACATTTAAAGGCTTAACTAGGTTAATTAGGGTAAAGTTAGGGTAATTAGGCAAGTCATTGTATAACAGTGGTTTGTTCTATAGACAATTGAAAACAAATATTGCTTAAGGGGGGTAATAATATTGACCTTAAAATGGCTTTAAAACAAATAAAACTTTTATTCTAGCTAAAAAACAACAAATAAGACTTTCTGCAAGAGGAAAAAATATTATAGGAAATACTGTGAACAATTTCTTGCTCTGTTAAATATCATTTAGGAAATAATTGAAAAAGGAACAAAAATAAGTATCTTGACATCACCTGTATATTTTAGCTCAGCATTGTGAGTCTGAAAACAATGGAAGTGCCATCCTTACAGTATTTCAGCAGTCAGTGAGCGAGCGTGTATAGCATGACTTGCAGATGGGCGGTCGGGGATCATTGGAGTTTTCCGCTGTCATTAGGCACCTTATGTAAGTGATTAGCATAGACGAAGCTGCATAGCATTAGCGACGGGAGCACAGGTGCAGTGTGGGAGTGACCAGGATCTGGAGCTGAATGATTGCTTAATGCACCATGGCATAACATCTGAAAGTTAAACTAACCAAAAAGCAGTTTTTCCATCACAATGACACGTTGATGGAAACAAAGCATAGATACTGTAAGTCATAACTAGGCCCACACAGACTTCCGCAGATTTTTAGCCCATCATTGAGTCTATTTATTTACTTGTGTAAATGTGTGTACATTTTTATTTGTTGAGTTTTTTTAATTAATTTCAGTAATATTACTGACTTATATGAAAATGTTCATATAATTTATTTACAGCACAGTTTGTACAGTAATATTTTCTGTCTTTTAGTAGAGATATTATATATAGAGGACTTGCTTTGTTATACAAATAAAGTGGATCTAATTGGATTTGCATTGTAAACATTAAATACAAAATAAAATGGTATTACTTTTTAGTTCATATATTAAGGTTTTAGTTATGATACTACTAAAATCATTCTGCATAAATCCGCAGATTTTTAACCAAATTCTGTGCAGAAATAGCAAAAATTGTCTGCAGATTCTGTCTGGCCCAAGTCATAACCTGCGATGCTAAACCTACCGGACATATTTTCTTTCTGAGAAACTCTCTTTATTTCCTTCAACTCTTTAAATCGCCTCATTTAAGATGGATTTAATTTACAGTAAATTAGAAAATCACATTTTATTTTAATGTACAATTTAGGCTGTTGACAAACCATTAACTAAGCCTGCATTTACACTGCACTGTTCAAGTCACTCAATTCCGATTTTTTTCTCCCATGTGGCACAGATCGGATATGCCCAGGTACATGTAAGCAGGAACAATCACATGGATTCTGATTTACTCAGAAATCAGATTCAGGCCTTGTTCATATGTGGAAATTTATCCGATATGAATCGGATCTGTGCCCTCGTGTCTACAGTGTAAGCCGGTAGATCGGATTTCACTTATCAATGTGAGTCGCGCATCATTAAAAACCATAGCGAATGACGCCAAGTATAACACTTTCTTTTCCGAACAGACTTCAGCAGAGTCCCAAACCTTAAATCTCATACACGAGGACTTAAACAGCTTTTATATCGTCATAGCACAGGTATTTTAAGCATGTAAAGAGAGCGAGAGAGCGCAATGTCCGCCACGTAACCATTATAAACTAATATAAAACTAGTGCATACACGTGCAAAAATCACGCCATGGACATTACATTAAGATGCCTACTGGTTTAAAAAAGCCTATATATCAAAAGAAGACGGACAAATGAGAACCTTTCTGTCATAAACTATAGTAAAACAGCTTGTCAAAAGCTGCAAACAGATAGCATACAGGAATATTGAAAAGAGCACTCTTTAATTATCAGCTGTTAGTCAGCGCCCGCTCTTTTTTTCCTGGTCATTGCGCCTTTGCTGTGTGCTGTGTAAATGCAGACGATCGGATACGAGTCACTTTTAAAAGATGATGTAAGCAGGTCATCAAACAAATTGGATACAGTCACAAAATCTGAATTGACCATCAAGATCTGCAGTGTAAATGCAGCCTAAGACTTTTAGCTCAGTAAACTATTAATTCACTTCTTGTTAATAGTTAGTAATGTAGTACACTACCTGACAAAAGTCTTGTGGCCTATCCAAGTTTTAGGAACAACAAATAATAATTTGACTTCTAGTTGATCATTTGGTATCAGAAGTGGCTTATACAAAAGGCAAAGGCCTCTAGATAACGCTGATTTGAGCACAATAAAATATTATCATGACTTGATTATTAATGATTTCATTAGGACAGTAAGGTCTGACTCTGCTTAGACAAACGTCTCATCACTGAACCTTCAATAATGTCCAGTATAGAATATGTGGTCATGCTGCAGTGGAAACAGAATGAATATTGTGTCTGACTCCATCATGAGCTTGGAGGACTGCATCCATACATCTCTGCATTGACTCAAATCACAGATTAATAAAGTCATCTGGAATGGCAAAGAAAGCGTTCCTGCAGGACTCCCAGAGTTCATCAAGATTAGGATTCATCTTCAACGCCTCCTCCTACATCTTACCCCAGACATGCTCAATAATGTTCATGTCTGGTGACTGGGCTGGCCAATTCTGAAGCTCCTTGACCTTCTTTGCTTTCAGGAGCTTTGATGTGGAGGCTGAAGTATGAGAAGGAGCGCTATCCTGCTGGAGAATTTGCCCTCTCCTGTGGTTTGTAATGTAATGGGCAGCACAAATGTCTTGATACCTCAGGCTGTTGATGTTGATCATCCACTCTGCAGATCTCTCGCACGCCCTCATACTGAATGTAACCCCAAACCATGATTTTCCTTCACCAAACTTGACTGATTTCTATAAGAATCTTGGCTCCATGCGGGTTCCAGTAGGTCTTCTGCAGTATTTGTGATGTTTGGGATGAATTCAACAGATGATTCATCAGAGAAATCCACCTTCTGACACTTTTCCAAATGATCAACAAGAAGTCAAGTTATTATTTGCTGCTCTCACAACTGGGATCCATGACAAGACAGTCAGGTAGTGTAGTTGGGTTTAGGTATTGATTTGGATTAGGAACATAAATAATATTATAAGTGCTAATAAACAGTTAATATCTCACTAATTGGCAGGTAATAAGCCAGCAATTAATGACGTGAATTGTTACATAAACTAAAGTGTTACCAAACAAAAAAAAGATGGCATGGCCATCACATTAAGTGTTTCACATGTGATTTTTAGCATGACTGCACAAGTGATGCTAATGGGTACCAAACACCAGATCTGTATCTTCTAGGAATGTAACAATAATTTTCAATATAAAAATTCAGTGCAGTGTTTCCGTTCAGTATGTACCAAATAATTAATAACAATTCTTACATTTATATAGCACTTTTGGACCTCGATTTAACATACAAAAGACGGCACTTACTGAGCAGTATAGAGTCCCCTCCACTACACTGGGGTGTTAGGACTCGTACAGACTGCAGATTGATCGCCCTTTGCTGGTCTCATTTACACCACTTCCGGCAACAACCTAGCTTCCCCAAGTGGTCTCCCATCCAGGTACTAACCTAACTAACTGCTACAGTGAACTATGTGAGAGTTGCTAGCTGCCAGCATGTGGAAGTGTGAACTTTGCGAATGAATTTATTAGTCTGCACTCTGTTTTTAATTGTAGCATTTGATATTGAAGTAATGTGCAAGTAGAGCTCCCTGTATAGTGATTTTCTTTTTTACATCTATAATCATCCTTAACAGAAAAAAGCAAGCGCAGTCACATTACAATGTGAAACACATGAAACATTTTAAATGCATGTGAAGTGTGGTTGTGGAACATTTTCACATGGGAAAAAAATAGATAGTATATAAAGTCTTGTGTATTCTATGAATCCGTGTCAAATGTACAAAGGCATAACAATTGATTTCACATAATCCAAATGTTGCACATGTGAATTAAAAATTATTGCATATGTGAAGCTCATATGTTTTTTATATTTGTTATTTGACCTTATTCTTCATGTATGAGTGGGTGCAGCCATTTGAATCGTTTTGGCTCGAGATTTCTGATCTCATTCACTTCCATTAATTTTTAGACGTTAAAACAGGATAATTCTAGGATAATCCAGCCTGATCCCACGAGAAAACGTATGTATTTTACGTTTTGACAGTTTAGTGGCTAATTCGTACAAATTCGTACGAGTTCAGTCGTACGAAATTGTACGATTTTAAAAAGGAGGCGTGGCACCTAACCCCACGCCTAAACCCAACCATCATTGGCGGATGAGCAAATCGTACTAAATTGTACGAATTCGTACGAATTAGCCACTAAATCAAAAAGTTACGAATTGCCGTGAGATTGTGTTGGATAATCGCAAAAATGAGCACACTTCCGCATTTAGAATAAGGTCAGTAAGGTCCCATGAAATTAAAATAAAGTTCTTTAGACGTTAGTATCAGTATTCTTCGTTTTTAAGATCTCTAGAAGCTAGTGTGTCCCAAAACTTAGAAGTTAGAAGATATTAAACTGATATAAACATGTAAAGCGTGCAGTTTGTCATTTCCACCAAAAAAAAGACCAATGGTTTTATTCACTTCACCTCACACTACAGTTTCTCATCACATCATAACCAATCAAGACACTTGACATTTGCTGTTCATTTGACACGCTTGAGCTCAACCGCTCTCACTGGTAGAGCAGTGATAAAACAAAACACTATTGGCTTTTTTCAAAAAAGGGAGGAGCTAATTTATGTCCCGCCCTCTCATCATGTTTCAGCTCAGATTATGTCAAACATCAAATAAAAATGCACATTTCAAACTACTTCACGAGACCTTTAAAGACATTTTTTGTTCAATAAGAAGCTTATTTTATGTCACAATGACCTGCCAACTATTCTGGCACATATATTTACTGGCAGATGCCCTCCCTGCCAAAACCTAGTACTGGAAAACACTCTCTAATTGACACACACACACACTTCGGCCAATTAAATGTTTGCTAATTCACCTATGTCTTTGGATTATGGGATGAAACACTTTTTTGTTCAGCAAACAAAATATAAGTGACTTAAAGGAGACCCATTATGCCCCTTTTAACATGATATGTCTCATGTCCCTCGAGTTTGCAGAGTGTTCAGCTCAAGATAATGCTCAAATAACTCTCTGAAACTGCCCGTTTTAGGCTTTGCTCCTAATTGTGGCATTTTGGTGACTGTCGCTTTAAATTCAAAGAGATTGTGCTCTTTTCAAAAGAGGGCGGAGCTACAAACACCTATGTGCCAGCATAGTGGCGGAATTAAAGAATGCTACGAATTTATAATGTTCTATGCTAATGAGGGAGAGATGGTCACTAGTAGGCGGGGTTTTCCGCCTCTGATGACACATACACAGGGAGAAGTGTTTTTGCAGACTGTTTTAATGAAGTCTGACTATAAAAAAAAACATATGAAAACATTTTTACCACTAGAGGCTGGCTATATTCACACAATGTTTCCACACAACTGTGTTCAAACCCCTTACAAAAGTGATTTTTGCATAATAGGTCCCCTTTAAAGGCATTTTTGCTCAATAAGAAGCAATTGCATGTTTAGTAGTTGTTATTTCACTTGCTTTAGTGAACCAAAGCATGATTTTTGTGTTCCATTGTGTTTATTTTTATGGCGATAGCTTTTTTTTAATCTTAGCACGATGTGAACAGCAAGCCCTGTTGACGCAACCTGCGTGTCAAGTCTATTTATTTGACACACAGAGCTGCTGCCCTAAAGAGACCTCTCCAAATCGATTACTTATGAGCCTCCACTTCATCCATTTCAAGTTTGGAAACCAAAACCATGTAGCCATCATCTTTTTTTGTCCTCTGCTCCAGCAGTACTCTCTGTTCAGGCCCTATCAGCTCCACATATTTGACAGGTGAACACTAAATGTGTCAGAACGGAGATATGGAGCTGCCAGAGTCGCTCACCCAGGTTGGCGTTTCTTGTGTGTGTGTATTTGCAAGAGAGTTGACTGGATGATGGAGACAGCAGCAGCTTTGATGGCGTGACGCTGCTGATGCAGGGAGTCTTTAGGGAGCGGGTAACAGCTGAGACTGTCAGCCTGTTTTAGGCACAAATTAAACTCAATCCGCACACTCAGAACGTATACACGTCCCCTGTGTGCTTTGATTTAATCCTTCAAGTAACCAACGGAGATGTTGCCCCAATGGTGCACGGCTTGTTCGATCTCGTGCAAAACGGCATTCTTTAAAGGGATAGTTCACCAAAAAATGAATGAAAAAATACACTTGTTTCAAACCTGTTTGAGTTTATTCCTTCTGATGAACACAAAAGACGATATTTTGAAGAAAGCTGTAAATAATTAGTATTTGTTTTTCCTACTATGAAAGTCAAAGAACAGCCAGCATTTTTTTTTAGGGGGGTTAAAAGATGTCTAATAGATGTCTAATACAGTGTTTCTCAACTGGACCACACACTCCGCGACCCACTGAAAATGTGACCCACCCCTACTGAAAAATCCAGCTTAAACCAGCCTAGGCTGCTTGGCTGGTTTTAGCTGGTCAACCAGCCTGGTTTAAGAGGGGTTTTGGCCATTTCCAGGCTGGTTTCCAGTCATTTCCAGCCTGGTCTTAGCTGGTCAGGCTGGAAAATGACCAGCTAAATCCAGCTAAAACCAGCTTGACCAGCCAAAACCAGCCATGTCCAGCTTAAACCAGGCTGGTCAAGCTGGTTTTAGCTGAATTTAGCTGGTCATTTTCCAGCCTGACCAGCTAAGACCAGGCTGGAAATGACTGGAAACCAGCCTGGAAATGGCCAAAACCCCTCTAAAACCAGGCTGGTCAACCAGCTAAAACCAGCCAACCAGCCTAGGCTGGTTTAAGCTGGATTTTTCAGTAGGGGTGGGTCACATTTTCAGTGGGTCGCGGAGTGTGTGGTCAAAAAAAACAACAAAAGTTTTATTTTTAACTTATTTTGCTTATACCGGGCTTTTATTTTGAAAAGCGCGCGCAACAACCGCACCGTTTGACATGTGAAATTTCATTTCATTATAGCAACAAATATGTTGAAGCGTAAGTATGACCCCGAATATCTAAAGCAGGGGTGGGCAAACTCGGTCGTGGAGGGCCGGTGTCCTGTTTAGCTCCAACTCTAATCAAACACACCTGCTTATAGATTTCTAGTGATCTTGCAGATACTGATTAGCTTGTTCAGGTGTGTTTGATTAGTGTTGGAGCTAAACTGTGCAGGACACCGGCCCTCCAGGACCGAGTTTGCCCACCACTGATCTAAAGTATGGATTTATATTGACGACAAAAAAGGCTTAAAACCCCAGTGTGTCATATGTAGTGAGCATGAAACCTTCTAAATTAAAACAACATTTAGAAACCAAACATCCTGGTTGCTAGGACAAACCTGTGGACTACTTTCAAAGACGACTCCAAGAGCTGAGGGCATCACAAGTGCATACATTTTGTTAAATGACAGCAATAAAATATTGTTTATTTGTAAGTCTTGGTGATTTCCTTATGATTTTTCTGTGACTACACTCGAAAAAGCGTTGCATGCAAAACTGTTGCAAACCATTTATTTGTGTTGAATTTAAACAAACAAATTAAATGTAATAATGTTCAACTTAATTTGTTGGTTTAAATTCAGCCCAAATAAATTGTTTACAACCACTTTACGTAAAAAAAATTGGGTAAATCCAAGGAATCATCTTTGAATATTTTTTTTTCACTATACTTGTGTATGATAACAAATAAATACAAATTAATTATAATTCATAAAATCATATTACAGTTCCTAAAAATTTGGGTCGCGGCTTAAAGACCATGTAAAAATGTGGGTTCCATGGCCAAACCAGTTGAGAACCACTGGTCTAATAGACGTCTAAACATAGTCGTCCTGGCTAAAACAAGGCTAAATTTGGGCTGTCAGTGAAAATCTAATAGACATCTAAGAATAGGCCATCAAAAAACACAGAAATAAATGACTACACATATAAAGTCTGTCTAATTTGTCTGTTTGAAGACTAGTCTTGAGCTATTCTTAGACGTCTATTAGATTTTCACTGACAGCCCAAGTTCAGCCTTGTTTTAGCCAAGCTGTCTAATAGTTTAGATGTCTAATAGATGTCTATTAAACACAATATTGTTTGCTGGGAGGTGTTCAGCGTTCTTCAAAACAGAAGGAAAACACCCATAAGGTTTTTACTCACTTGAGGGTACTCATTCCCCTTCAACTTTTTTCTGTCATGACAACTCTCATAGATATTTAGTTTGACAATGGACCCTTTTCACAAGACTGTGTTTAATGGTCATCATAATCATAAATCTTTGAAAGTCTTTAATATTTAGATTTTTTTTTAAATGCATATGAACATTTATATGCATTTATGAATATCATCTTTGCATCAAAGAGTCACTTTGTTAAACTGTAGAGTCAATCAAAAGTCGACAGAGCAGAGATCAACATCCCATAATGCAACTCACAACCGTAAATAAACAGAAAACACTTAATTAACAGATATTTTTTACCGTATTTTAACTACGATTTTTACATTTGATATTTTGTTAGTTATGAATAAAACATGATAATTCTAACAGAATGTCATTATTTTGGAAATCACCAAGCAAACCTCATCATAACCCTGCAACTGCCCAGGAGATCCTAACCCGCACTCTGGGAACCACTGCTTTAACATGAAAACTCCAGCAGTCGGGTTTCATTTCTCTGTTTGCCCATTAGAGAGTCAGACAACCATGGTTGAACAGCCTTTACCGTGCTTTTTGACATGATTAATTCGTTTGCTCACCTGAGTGAGACATTAGCAGATCTGATTAACTCTGATTTTCAATGCGTCTTGTTTGCTCATGTGTAGCTCTAAACAGTGGTAATCCTAAAACAAACCATTCCATATTCCTATAGGACACAATAAGCCTATGTAATGACATTCGTCCACCCGAAAAGGATAACGCTAATGTATTAGAGCTTAGAGTGCTAAATCCCCAAGTTCACTCGCTGGGTTCCAAATCCAAACAATTCCTTCATGTTGTCCCAACCCAAATTGATAAAGTTAACTTAGCAATGGTGGCACGGTGGCACAGTGGTTAGCACTGTGGCCTTACAGCAAGAAGGTTGCTGGTTCGAGTCCCGGCTGGGTCAGTTGGCATTTCTGTGTGGAGTTTGCATGTTTTCCCTGTGTTGGCGTGGGTTTCCTCCGGGTGCTCCGGTTTCCCCCACAGTCCAAACACATGCACTATAATGAGCAATGACGGCAGGATAGTTAAAAGAATAAGTTAACCTCATCGGTTAGCATAAGAGAAGGCGGTGGGTGCTCATTGTATTTTTAAATGATCGTTTTAATGGCAATGTATTTATATTGGGATGTATTTTAGGATTAATGTCCATGTTATATGTTGTCTTGTGGGTGTCTATGTACTGTAAAACTTTTTTTCTAATGACAAATCTCTCCTAAGCAGGACAATGCATTGCTTTTCTCCACTCTTTTTGGTCTCTTTTTCAGGTTTGTAGTCAAAGCTGAGGATGGCAGGAGATTCTCGCGTCCACATGGACCACGACATGGAGATAGGAGTGACTCCAAGAGAGGTCAGTACCAATATAATACTGTCAGATTCAAACATCCGTGCTGCAATTATGAACTAGACTATTCTAGACCAACCTTTAGCATTTAGAAAATAGATATAAAAATAATTGATTTAATATTTTAATATCAATAGTATATTAAAAACGGAATAATATTTTACTATTGATTATTATTAAATCAAGATTTAAATGAATACTTAGCAGATCATGTTGGAGGTTGAAAGATCCAAAACTAGCTACACTACCTGACCAAAGTCTTGTCGCGGATCCCAGTTGTAAGAGCAACAAGCAATAACTTGACTTCTAGTTGCTCATTTGGAAAAGTGGCAGAATCTGTTGATCTGCATCCCAATCATCACAAATAGAAGAATTACTGGAACCAGCATGGACTCAAGATTCTCATAGAAATCAGTCAAGTTTGGTGAGGGAAAAATCATGGTTTGGGGTTACATTCAGTATGGGGGCGTGCGAGAGATCTGCAGAGTGGATGATCAACATCAACCGCCTGAGGTATCAAGACATTTGTGCTGCCCATTACATTACAAACCACAGGAGAGGGCAAATTCTCCAGCAGGATAGCGCTCCTTCTCATACTTCAGCCTCCACATCAAAGCTCCTGAAAGCAAAGAAGGTCAAGGTGCTCCAGGATTGGCCAGCCTAGTCACCAGACATGAACATTATTGAGCATGTCTGGGGTAAAATGAAGGAGGAGGCGTTGAAGATGAATGCTAATCTTGATGAACTCTGGGAGTCCTGCAGGAACGCTTTCTTTGCCATTCCAGATGACTTTATTAATCAGTGATTTGAGTCATTGCAGAGATGTATGGATGCAGTCCTCCAAGCTCATGATGGAGTCAGACACAATATTCATTCTGTTTCCACTGCAGCATGACCACATATTCTATACTGGACATTATTCAAGGTTCAGTGATGAGACTTTAGTCTAAGCAGAGTCAGACCTTACTGTCCTAATGAAATCATTCATAATCAAGGCGTGATCATATTTTATTGTGCTCAAATAAGCGTAATCTAGAGGCCTTTGCCTTTCATATAAGACACTTCGGATACCAAATGATCAACTAGAAGTCAAGACAACACTTTTGTCAGGTGGTCTGCTTGTGTATGTATGTATGTATGTATGTGTCCGTCCGTCCGTCTATCCATCCATCCATCCATCCATCCATCCATCCATCCATCCATCCATCCATCTATCCATCTATCTATCTATCTATCTATTTATTTATTATGTGACAATCTATTATAGTACTAT
Organism: Danio aesculapii; assembly: GCF_903798145.1. Taxonomy (NCBI): domain Eukaryota; kingdom Metazoa; phylum Chordata; class Actinopteri; order Cypriniformes; family Danionidae; genus Danio; species Danio aesculapii. The sequence goes on from NC_079452.1 coordinate 20,688,348, forward strand.
TTATATAGTATAGTAATTTATATATTTATATATTAATAGTAAAAGTGTGTGTGTGTGTGTGTGTGTGTGTGCTATTCTTAGAAGCCTTATATTCTTTGTATGTATTGAATAAGAGTTATATAATGCTACAGTCATTATGTAAACTAACTGATTACACCATGCTCAATCAAGTATTTAAGCGAGCAGTGTAATGTACATACAATAAAAAGATACAGTTAATTATATACACTTCATTTACATTTCTAAACATAGTTTTAATAACTCATCTCTAATAACTGATTTACTTTATCTTTGTCATGACGACAGTAAATAATATTAGACTAGATATTCTTCAAGACACTTCTATACAGCTTAAAGTGACATTTAAAGGCTTAACTAGGTTAATTAGGTTAACTAGGCAGGTTAGGGTAATTAGGCAAGTTATTGTATAATGATGGTTTGTTCTGTAGACCGTCAGAAAAAAATGAGCTTAAAGGGGCTAATAATATTGACTTTAAAATGGTTTTAAAAATGTAAAACTGTTTTTATTCTAGCCTAAATGAAACAAATAAGACTTCCTCCAGAGGAAAAAATATTATCAGACATACTGTTAAAATTTCCTTGCTCTGTTGATCATCATTTGGGAAATATTTAAAAAAGAAAAAAATAATTCAGGGGGGCTAATAATTCTGACTTCAGCTGTATACCTTAAGCATTTTGCATTCATGTAATGTGAATCTTTAAATAAAAAAAAATATTCAAGGCTATAACAATGTCTTGAAAATTGGGGTACCAATTAGTTTTATAACTTAAAGGAAATTGAATGCAACTTACTATTCATTTTAATTTTACCCTACTAATGTGTAATATCCACACATTCATAGTCTTATCTTTGTGTAGAGTGTTGAAACACAAAATACAATAATCATGTCAATTTAAATCAATTAAAAAAAAATAATAATAACAATAATAATAATAAATAAGTAAATAAACTATTGGATAATTTCTGCAAAACACAGTCAGTCAGTGTTGAAATGTTTCTATCGTAACACATTTGTCATATATTAATGTTATTGCTATTTTATTCTGTTTTAGAATGTGTGTTTTGGTTTTGTTTAGCACTTTGCTCTGTGCCAAACTGAAGTTAAATGTGCTTTATATGTAAAATTACTTACTATATTAAATGTTTTGCTATCCTCCGATCATACCTTGCCCTCATCCATCTTTAAACTGACACTGTTCAATTACTTACACTGTGCTTCTGTGAAGCGCAAACACGCCCACTTTAATTTGATTGGTTATCTCAATCATTTTGACATTGACGAGTGCTGTTAGATGGCTGAGGCTACGTGCAATGTGGCGTTTGTAATTAATTATAGGAGAAACCCCCTCCCCCTCCTCAATGCCTACACTTATTACATTCATTCATTCACTCATTTTCATTCCGGCGTAGTCCCTTTATTAATCTGGGTGTCACCACAGCGGAATGAACCGCCAACTATTCCGGCATATATTTTACGCAGCGTAAAATCAAACTCACATATTATATCAGACATTTCTGTTTTACTACACCATCTCTGTGGGACACTTCCCCATTACCTTCCTCTCCCCACAGGACACTGGCAAGCCCAGATAAGAATCTTTGCCCCTTCCAAGTTTACAACACAGTGCTGTCCACATGAGACAAGGACACATTGGCACTTTCTCTCTCCATTTGTGCCTGGTTGTTAATTGAAACGTGGGGTCACGTTATGGTGCTGGCAGTCAATAATAGGCAAGCTGTAAAGTGCTTATGAAAAACCCGGCACACACAGAGACCCCTACTGCGTACACACCTGCGGCCCCCTATTTTTTCGGCTTTTTGTAAACATAAGCTACAGCATCAAGAGCCAATTTTTTAGTGTTTGGTGTTTATCCAAATTTATATTTCAAGACAGATATTTAAGCAGGGCTGTAATAACATGATGGCTCAGTGGTTAGCACTGTCGCCTCACAGCAAGAAGGTCACTGGTTCGAGTCCCAGCTGGGCCAGTTGGCATTTCAATGTGGAGTTTGCATGTTCTCCCCGTGTTGGTGTGGGTTTCCTCCGGGTGCTCCGGTTTCACATGTGCTTTAGGGGAATTGGATGAACTAAAATGGCCATAAGTGTGTGTGTGTGAATGTGAGTTTGTATGGGTGTTTCCCAGTACCAGGTTGCAGCTGGAAGGGCATCCACTGTGTAAAACATATGCTGGAATAGTTGGTGGTTCATTCCGCTGTGGCGACCCCTGATAAATAAGTGACTAAGCCGAAGAAATATGAATGAATGAAATGAATGTTAATAGGGGAAGTGTCCCACGGAGATGGTGTAAAACAGGAATGGACTAAGGCCAAGATACAGTAGAGCCAAAGAGCGTCATAAATGAGAGAAGACCAACAATAGACAAAGAAAAAAAAACACTTAGTGCTCTTATGTTCCAGTAATCTGTACTTTGTGCAGGAACGTACTGTGACAATGTCATTATGGTTGCAAAAGATATCAAAACGCCGTCATTGTTAGGAAAGAACAGCGTGAGCGTGCCTCTGCTTGATGTTGGCAACTATATCACTGCACGGCTCACGAGTGAAGAGATACAGCTGAAGTGAAAATCATTCACCCTCCTGTGATGTCTTCTTTTCTTTTTCAAATATTTCCCAAATATTGTTTAACAGAGCATGGCATTTTTCATAGCATGTCCTATATTTTTTTATTCTAGACGAGGTCTAATTTGTTTTATTTTGGCTAGAAGAAAAGCAGTTGTAAGCCATTTTAAGGTCAACATTATTAGCCCCCTTACGCATTTTTTAAAATGTCTACAGAACAGACCATCAGTATACAAATATTTGCCTAATTAGTTAACCTAATAACCTACAGTAGTTAAGCCTTTAATGTCACTTTAAGCTGTATAGAAGTGTCTTGAAGAATATCTAGTCTAATATTATTTACTGTCATCATGGCAAAGATAAAATAAATCAGTTATTAGAGATGAGTTATTAAAACTATTATGATTAGAAATGTGTTGAAAAAAATATATATTTTTGTCTCTCTGTTAAATAGAAATTGGGGAAAAAATAAACAGGGGGGCTAATAATTCAGTCTTCAACTGTATATATATATATATATATATATATATATATATATATATATATATATATATATATATATATATATATATATATATATATATATACACATATTCATATTTTAGTTAGGTAAATATTTTTTATTCTTTCTTTCGTTTTTCTTTTTTTAATTTGACAGAAAAAGAAGTGAAAACACTTCATCAAAGATACACAATAAAGTCCTAAAAATAAAACTCATTTTTGGTTTCATTTAGTTTAATTTAAATGTATAATAACTATAATAATATATAATATATTATAATTATATATAATAATAAAATAAAGTATAAATATTTTAAAATGTACAATTATTACTAAAAAAAATTGAATAGAAATATATTAATAATAAAAAATATATATGTTCTATAGTATTGATGAGTACAAACTAATTCACTTGTTCATGTTTCTGTTCAGGAACTAAATGTTTTTAAATTATATAATTATATATCATCCTAAAAAAATAATTATATATATATAGTTGAAGTCAAAATTATTAGCCTCCGTTAGAAACTTATTTTCTAATATTTCCCAAATGATGTTTAACAGAGCACGGAATTTTTCACAGTATGTCTGATTATATTGTTTCTTCTGAAGAAAGTCTTATTTGTTTTATTTCGAGTAGAATAAAAGCAGTTTTTAATTATTTTTTAAACCATTTTAAGGTCAATATTATTAGTCCCCTTAAGCAATATTTGTTTTGGATTGTCTACAGAACAAACCACTGTCATACATTGACTTGCCTAATTTCCCTAACCCCCCTAGTTACTCTAATTAACCTAGTTAAGCCTTTAAATGTCACTTTAAGCTGAATACTAGTATCTTGAAAATATCTAGTCAAATATTATGTCAATAGAAAAAAATGTATAATCAATAGAAAAAAGAAATAAGTTATTAGAAATGAGTTATTATTGTTTAGAGATATGTTATTCCCTTTAAACAGAAATTGGGGAAAAATATACAGGAGGGCTAAAAATTCAGACTGTAGAAGAAGCAGATGGAAGCTGTTGACCTGGCTTACAAAATATGCTCGGCTACAGGGCTACACAGCAGGTCCTGTAGGAAACATCACTTCTCACATGTGTTCAGCCAGTGCACTTCCTGGCAGTGATGCTTAATATAGGTCCACAAGTTCAGACTTGCTGATGCTGAAGCTCGTTTTATCATTGTTGTTATTTTGAATTTGTTCCAGTTTACAAAATAAAATCTCAGCATTTTTCTAAGTGTGTTTAAGGGCTGGTAAATTGCTTGCTTTGTTACAAAAACAGGGACTTAATTTCTGACAATGTTGCACTTTCTTTATGGTTCAGTTCGCTCTTACAAGGAAACATTTCATTGTGCGTCAAAATTAGCAAATCCCCCCTTGTTTATGTTTCTCTGCGTCATCCATCAAGATTGGGTTGCAACACACATGAATTCCCATTCTAACTTTATTCATTTATTAATTTTCCTTCAGCTTAGTCCCTTATTTATCAGGGGTCGCCACATCGGAATGAACCACCAACTAGTCCAGCATTTGTTTTACGCAGCGGATGCCTTTCCAGCTGCAACCCAGAACTGGAAAACACCCATACACACTAACATCCATACACACATATAGATACATATTTAGTTAGGGTGGAGGTCATACTTGTAAGAAGAGATGACTTTACATAAAAACAAGTGATTGTGTTAAAATAATAACGTATAAACCATGAGCATAATCATAAAAATTAAGTTGAGTCAACTGAACAGTTCCTACTTACAATGGTTTTCTATACACTCTCATTCACACTCATACACTACAGACAATTTAGCCTACCCAATTCACCTGTATCGCATGTATTTGGACTGTGGGGGAAACCGGAGCACCTGGAGGAAACCCACGCGAACGCAGGGAGAACATGCAAACTCCAGCTTTTAAGTTACTTTAACTTATTTTAATAAGTTAATCAGGTTCTTTCTTAGGTTATACAAATTTTTACTTAATATTTTGAGTCAGTTTGACTTAGATGACTATAAAATATCATGTGATTTAACAAATTTAAGGCAGCAATAAACTGTTTACAGTGCATAATGTTTGCATGGTTTTTACTCTCAAAATCATCAAAACATTAAATAATAAGCTTTTTTTATTCTCGTGACACGCACCAATTTTCTATGTGGTCCACTCAGATTAAAATTAAACTCTCACTGCTATGATTGGACAACCCCAGCAGGCACACAAGGTCATAACACGTTAACATTAAGTTAGATTTACACAGTGAAGTTGCGTGACCAAAACTCAATGTTGTGTTGGAAAGTGACCAAAATCCAACGTCAAGTCAACATTTTAAATCAACGTCATATTGACGTCTAATACTGACATTTATTCAACCAAAATCCAAAGTCTGATAGATGTCATACTAGTAACGTCCACACAACGTCGAGCTGTAACATCATTAGACATTAATATTTGGTTGTTTTTAGGCTGCGTTGGAAAGTGACCAAAATCTAGGGTTGGGGTTAGGGTTGACATGTACTTGCTAAGTTTCTTATAGTCCATTAAATGTCTGTAAAAGGAGCAATATCAACAGATATTAAGCAGACAGTCTACTAATACTCAAATGGACCATCAAAATAAAGTGCTACCATTATTTTTTACAGAGCAAGTCTTCATCAGAACAGCATTTTTGCAATGCACAAAGGCAATTATATTTAGTACAACAGCTTGTTGAGTTGGATTGCTTCTCACCTCAACCAAACTGGTCCAATGTTTGTTTTCAATCAGGCCAAGACCACCTTGTCCAAGGAATCTTTGGCTTGTTATTTTGGTGTGAAGCTTTGTGCAACTGCCTGCTCATACAAGCCTAAAAGAACCAAACAAATGAACAAAAATATACCAGGTTCTGAAACTAACACTTCGGACCATCATCCACCCAGTGCAATACAGCATGTTGGAAGTAATTTGTTGCTATTTTCATATAGGTGCAGGATTCAGACACACCCTTAATGCTTTTGCGTTAAACAGACGTTAAAATAGAGCCCTTCAAGTTCATGAAGTTCATGAGTCAACTGTAAAAATGCTACCACTACACACTACTGCATGTCATACTAAAACTGTTACTTTTCTCCACCTCCATACAGCAGGTGAAGAAACTCCCCAAGCACCTGAGGGAATCCCAGATCCCCACAGACCGTACCCACCTCATCTCTGATCCGGTTAAGAAACCCCGTCAGCGCTACGTCCAGAAAGACGGCAAGTGCAACGTTCATCATGGAAACGTTAAAGAGACCTACCGTTATCTCAGCGACCTCTTCACGACACTAGTGGACTTACGATGGCGCCTCAGTTTCTTCATCTTCACCTTGGTCTACGTGGTCAACTGGCTGTTTTTTGGGTTTTTATGGTGGCTAATCGCACTGATACGAGGAGATCTCCTACACGCCGACGAGGAGGGCTGGACCCCCTGCGTTGAAAACCTCAACAGCTTTGTATCGGCTTTTCTCTTTTCCATCGAAACTGAGACCACCATTGGGTATGGCTATCGGGTGATCACGGAGAAGTGTCCGGAAGGGATAATACTTCTAATGGTGCAGGCCATATTGGGGTCCATTGTCAACGCAATGATGGTAGGGTGTATGTTTGTGAAAATTTCACAACCCAAGAACCGAGCAGAGACGTTGATGTTCTCCCACAATGCCGTGATCTCGGTGCGGGACAACAAGATGTGCCTGATGTTCAGGGTGGGCGATTTAAGGAATTCCCACATTGTGGAAGCATCAATTCGGGCCAAACTCATCCGTTCACAGCAGACCAAGGAGGGCGAGTTTATTCCGCTCAATCAGACAGACATCAACATTGGCTTTGACACAGGAGATGATCGCTTATTTTTGGTATCTCCTCTTATCATCTCACACGAGATCAACGAAAAGAGTCCTTTCTGGGAGATGTCGCGGGCACAGATGGAGAAGGAAGAGTTCGAGATTGTGGTCATCTTAGAAGGCATGGTTGAAGCTACAGGTATGTTCTCCTTGACCCTTAACCTGTCATAGTGTCCATTAATGTGAAATGACAGCTTTGCATTAACTATCAGTGTTTTTCGGGAATGGCTTCAAGGAGCAAGTTGTGCATTAACTGCCAAGCTCTGTAGAGCAGTTGACCTCAATGAATTTTCCACAATTTCTAGCGGTAAGAGCTGGAGGTCAGGCATTTAAATATACCGAACTGCACCGGCATTATTCATTTGCTGACATTGCTGAGTCAACGCTTTCTTGAGCATGCTGACTACACGAAATAACATTCAACAGCTGACAAGAAGATAAATGTTTCAATATTGATGCTAAAATGTGTATTTCCTACACATGAGAAGTTTCGGGTGCCTGTTGTGGTCTCTGGCTAATCACGTCCTTGCAAACCTGTCCAAGCTGGAGTTTTGGAAAGAGGTGAAAGGTGATGAAAGTACTCCAGGTTTGTTCCACTCTGCTGGAGGGGATCCTTCGGAAAGATTATTGGAGCAAAAAAAGGTTGATTTTTCCACTCTTCATTTTAATTAACATTGTTCCAGTACTCAGGTCAGTGAAACTCAATAACAGTCAGGCAGTTCAATGAGGAAACTGCTTTCAAAAGATCTTATGCGTTGACGGTTTCTGTATTGAACCTTAGGTTCACGTACTAATAAATAGGCAGAACTTAAAGAGCCTGAGGTGTTGTGGCACTCAAACTGATTACTAAGAAGTTTTGGATGCAGAGTTACCATAGCAGCCCTAGCACTGTTTTCACTTTTTAGACTAATTTATTATAAATTAGACATGGGCCCAATCCCAATTCTACCCCTTAGCCCTTCCCCTTACCCCTACACCTCGTTTTGCGTGTTCCTGTGAAGGAGTAGGGGTGTCCCAATTCTCTTTAGCTTAAAGGCGTAGGGCTAAGGGCAAGGGGTATACACCCCTTCGAACAAAGATTTTTCAGGACCACACTCGAAACCAAGAGGTAATAAAATTTCCCAGAATACACCAGCCAAAACAGCACCCAGAAGTAAAGAGACCCACAAATTAGTATTTTTTGTCATTATTACGAATTTTTACAACAAACAAGCATATGTTTTAATATATTCATAACCGCGTTTGTGTTTTACCGTCATGCTTTAAAAAAAACACTAAAATAAAAAACCGCTAAATTGTGTTTACATAGATGAATATGGCCACTGTGTAAATACATAGTACAGTTAGGATCTTATTGCCACATTATATCATCATGATAACATATTATATGCCTTCAGTGATTTCCTGAAGATATATACTGAAAATTAACACAACTGGAATAACTACAGCAGTCGCCATCGTCTGATTTCTTAGGGGTACATTTTGAAGCCCTTCCCCTTCACACTCTGTTTTAAGGGCCAAGGGGAAGCGGAAGGGGTACAAAAATAGAACTGGGATTGGGCCATAGTCTGCTTAACATGATCAATAACAAAAAAATTTGTGGTGGGCCGTTATCGGCGTTAACTTGCTGCGTTAACGCGAGACTCTTATTGGGCGCTAAAAATAAAATATCGCCTTTAATCTATTCTCAAAGTTAGGTTGGAAGCTGGGTTTGTTCTACGCAAGCTATGATGACTTTCTCCTTGATATTTTAGCGCAGATGTATACCTGGCCAAATTGTACTGTAGGGGGCGAGAATGTGTCTTCGAACCTGTCTGTACTCCTACTATGAAACTACCACATCAAACGTGACGTGCTAACATGGATGCAGCTCACTAGAGTGAATCTGATTAATGTTAGCTCCACATATAACTATCAGGCACCCGCAGAGTTTATGTATTAAAGTAAAATATATACAAATAAAATGCACTGGGTGCTTTATAAAATGAATGACGGTGAATGAAAGTCAAACCGGTGAGCCATCTGACAAAAAAAGTGCCCTTCTGAATCAAATCAGCAGGATGCCCTTCTGGATCTTTCACTTACTTCTAAGACACTACTGACTACGCTTACATAGACATCTGTAATCTAGTTATTAGACAATAATATAATTAAGGTGTTTACGTGAAGTGCTTTCTTGTAAGAGTTTCATGTAACTTTGGGTGATTTTAACTGCAGTTCAGCAGTTTCACATTCCCTCGTGAACATTTCATTCATGCCCCCGTGACAAACTGGAGTATTAGACACAAAAGGAGTAAGAACTGGTCAGAATGTTATGGAATTTAATAACCAACGCCGAATGGAAAGAAAAAACTTCCGCATTTGTGTTTTCACGATGTGTGTGTGATCCTTTACTGACCGTGTGTGTGGATCTTGTCGGAAAATATGGCAAAAAGTCCTACATGACGGTAATAGTTTGATTGCAGTGTTTACTTTAATAATGTCACTAATATCTGCATACTCCACATATCTTAATTCCATTTCTGTTTAGTTCAGTGATGACTTTAGTCAGATTAAGGTCATCAAAAATCTCTGTTTGGAGCTTATGTAGGCCTACAGTTCAAAATTCATGTTTACTGAATAAACAATTAGTAAACACATCTAGCAAGTACATCTTATTGAACATCATTTATTTTCATCACCAATTATCAAAGTAGATCAGTTTGTCAAGCAGTTTGTGATACATTTTGGAAACAAGAGATGAGCCCCTGGTCTGATGCACCACCTGGCTGAGGAACCCATTCTCAAAGACTTACTTTTAGTCATTATTTGGGTAGCATGCATATTCTGAATGCTTTCGGCAGAATTCAAATGAGCCAATTTAAGTGAAGTTTCACAAACTAATTTCGAGAGGAGCATGTGATATGATTGACTGCAGCTGGCCACCCATCTACGTTCATTAGTTAGCCAATCAGATTAATCCCAACTCACTATAAGTAGCCTAACTAGAACTACTCTCTTATCTTCGTTTTCCAAAGAGACCCCCCATCCACCCCTTCTCCTCCTTTCCTCTTTTACCACGGGGAGCTCTCGAGAACCACCTGATCTTGTCCTCCCCTCACATGCTCTATGGACAAGGCGGGAGCCCTGGGCTCAACTATCTCCGAGCTCTCCCGGGACAACATTCCAAACCTGCTAACAGTTGTCAAACAATATCTCAGTGTGAACTCTTGAATCTAGATTAATTCCAAGATTACAGTGAGATTAATTTATATTTAAAAAATGTATCTATGCCCACCTATAAAAAAATGTAAGCACAGTCTCCAACTAAGTTAACCAATACTGGTAGTCCCATAACTTTAGGAGCAAGCATACTGTATGCAATCAGAATATATGAAAGTGATTTATCTAGAGATCTCCATCTCCTCTACTGACCTTGCAGAACACTGTGTGCAATATTGATTCGAGCAGATTTCCTTATTCTCAAGGCCGTTTAGGGAATTAAGAGGCCTACGTTGTCTAACTTGTCTACACTAATTGGAGATTCATTCCCAGACTGAAACATTTCCCGTGGTTTCAGATCAAATATCTCAGGTGAATGTTTGCAATTCAAATTATTTACTGGGCTCTTGTGTAAAGAGATTTTACACGGCTAATCTAAATCCAATTCATTATATATGCTTCCCTCTGAAGGCGTCCCGTTTTGGGCTTGTTTTGTTGTGAATACCAATGAGGGCTCGACAGAGAAAAGGTGAAAAGCGTTGTGTGATGAAAACAGGCATGTTTTTCAGTGTTTACAGCAAGTGTACTGTTATTGAAGACCTAATGGGAAGCATTTAATATTACACTAACCTTGCTCTGGGCTCTAGATACCATATGACAAACAGTATCAGCAGTCTCCTCAACCTTCCTGTCACTTTGAAATGTTTTCCACTGCGAAGATCTGCCTACGTAAGCACATGTCAATAGCTATGGGTCAGGATGCCATTGATCTACACAAGTCTGTGTAAATTACGCCTTTGACAGATGACCAGGTATAGATCAGGGTGCTATTGGCCAGGATAAACCTACAAATAGGCTCAGATCGAAGTCTACTCCCACTTGCTAATGAGGGATGATGGCTTCTTTTTGATGTGCAGTAGAAAGCTAATGACCCTGCGAGAGCAATAAGGTCACAAACGAACTGGTGTCTGATTTGTCGAATATTGTGATGCTTTAATTTAGCACTGGCATGTGTCAGAGATGATGGATAGCTGCCGCTGTCGAGTCTATTATTTTTCCAGTACTGAGGGTCAGGAGTGAGTCTCCAGAGTACAGCTTGCAATTTGCGTGAACGTGATGAGACTGTAATGACGACTCGTCGGATGCAATTTGCATCATATAATTGTTGCAACATAAGCGCTTTTGTGCTTGATCTTCGATGAAATGATCTTTTTCCCTAATTAACAGTTCATCCCACTGCAGAACATGACATGGAAACATTTTTGAGACAGAGTGTTCCAGAATACACACAAGCAGCAGTTTAAAGCTTCACAGGCATGCTGTGTTATGCTTTCTATTTGCTTCATTGCATACATTGACAAATGCATTGCATTGTGAATTTGATTATAAAAAAATAAGTCTTTCACTAGAAGTAACCGACTGTTTTAACCCATATTTAAATGCAATATTAGCAACATCCTAAAACCAATTTTCAAATCTCTATTGCACTTCATATGAGAAAGGCTATGAGTATGACTAGCTGCCAATTTTAAATGTCATTTATATTCAATCCAAAACTGGCAAATAAGACTTCAAGGGTGTGTTCACACCTAGCAGGTTTGGTTCGATTAAGGAAACACTCAACCCAGGCTCATTATTGATACATACTGTACCCCTGTAAACATTTCTGGACAGCATGAACATACATCCCAGGAGCTACATTTTTTTGCAGTTTCAAAAGCACCCCCACTTACCTAAACCCAACCATCAGTATTTTCAAAAGCAATCCAGATAAAGAAAAGCCCTCGTGGCAGCCTGATTTTTACCACGTGTTCAGATTTGACCCACATTCTCACTGTTACTTCCTTGTTTATTTTATTTTTTGCCTTTTGTTTTTGTTTTACCTGCTTTCTGGAACCGTTCTTTGCCAGACTCCAGAACCTTGTGTTCACTGTCAATTCCCCTCTGCGTCTTAAGTCCGCCAACGTACATGGCGAGCTACTGTGTAAACCAGTGTTTCCCAACCCTGTTCCTGGAGGCACACCAACAGTTCATGTTTTGGATGTCTCCCTCCTCTGACCCATTAACTTCAGGTTTTGGAGTCTCTTTTAATGTTCTTATGATTTGTTTCAGGTGTGTTTGATTAGGGAGAGAATTAAAATGTGTACTGTTAGTGTGCCTTCAGGAACAGGGTTGGGAAACTCTGCTGTAAACTGGTAACAATGGAAAACCCACACTGAGGTAAGCGGTCAGCTGGTAGCGCAAAAAGAAATAGAAACTGTCTGCAGCGTCATACCACCCTGTAGCATTAGTTTTAAAGACGAATTGCAGCCATACGTAGCTCTGGCTACATAATTCATGCTCTCCAGAAATGTATACAGGGGTGTGTTTTCACAAAGAGCCTGTGTTGGAAACACTGGTGTGTTTTTCTCTGATAGTGCAGTTGATTTTAAATCATGTGAACACTTTTGCTGCATTTTACACCTTCATGTGCATCAAAAAGCAGAGCAATAGCAATGTAAAAATAGATCTTGGTGTGAACTATGAACGATAAATAGAAAACAAACCAAAGACACCTAAATGAAAAATAAAAAAGATTTTAAGGGGTAAAACAAGTAAGGGGCGCCATGGTGGCTCAGTGGTTAGCACTGTGGCCAAGAAGGTCGCTGGTTCGAGTCCCAGCTGGGTCAGTTGTCATTTCTGTGTGGAGTTTGCATGTTCTCCCCGTGTTTGTGTGGGTTTCCTCCGGGTGCTCCTGTTTCCCCCACAGTCCAAACACATGCGCTATAGGGGAATTGAATAAATTAAATTGGCCATAGTGTATGAGTGTGTGTGAATGTGAGAGTGTATGGGTGTTTAACAGTACAGGGTTGCGGCTGGAAGGGCATCCACTGGTTAAAACATATGCTGGAATAGTTGGCAGTTCATTCCACTGTGGTCACCCCTGATGATTAAAGGAACTAAGCCGAAGGAAAATTAATGAATAAATGACTAAAACATGTAAATTGGTTAAATTTGACCCTAATAATACAGAATATTCAAGCATATATATATATATATATATATATATATATATATATATATATATATATATATATATATATTATTAAACTACAATTGGCAACATCACAGCTATGATTGAAAACAATGGAATATATATATATATATATATATATATATATATATATATATATATATATATATACCATTGTTTTCAATCATAGCTGTGATGTTGCCAATTGTAGTTTAATAAAGGTGTCAGAAATGCTGTATCCTTCTCTTTTGGTCAATGAAAGATGATCTTTTGGCTCTGTTATACATTTTATAAGCTCTTTATGAGCTCTCAGCATATAAAACGAAGTACAGCAAGCATTGTTTGTATGTTCTGTAAGTTTGGCATAAAGATATGTAACTTATTCATTCATTTTCCTTCAGCTTTGTCCCTTTATTCATCAGGGGTCGCCACAGCAAGTGAACCACCAACTTATCCAGCATATGTTTTACACAGCGGATGCCCTTCCAGCTGCAACCCAGTACTGGGAAACACAAACACACTCATTCACACACCCTCACATACTATGGCCAATTAAGATCGTTCAATTCAGCTACCTTGGTTCAGTTCACCTTATCATGTCTTTGGACTGTAGGGGAAACCGGAGCACCTGGCGGAAACCACACCAACACGGGGAGAACATTCAAACTCCACACAGAAATGCCAACTGACCCAGCTGGGACTCGAACCAGTGACCTTCTTGCTGTGAGGCAGCAGTGCTAACCACTGAGCCACCATGCCGCTGTGTAACTTTATTATGTATTTGGAAAAATACTAAATATGAGTACCAGTAGGCCTTCTCATAACAGATACAGTTTAAATGGGTGGTAAAATACAGTTGCAGTTTTGATAAAAGCGTCTGCTAAATGACTAGATGTAAATGCATACAGTACACTAAGTTTGAAAGCAGATCTTGGATGTCTAACCATATGGATTTAAAATCAATGGAGGTCAGTGAACACAATCTTCACCCCTATTAGAGAAAAGAAAGCACCAGCCATCTAACGCTTGTCTCCTCATCACCATGATGAATGCCTAAATCCCAGCAGTCCCTTGAGTGCTCATAACCCAACGGCGTTCACTAAATATGTCCAGTGGCATTAGGCTAGGCTTATCAGTGTTTTAAAGCAGCAGGCGTTAACTTAACATTCATTTTCCTATTAATGAGTCTCAAAACCCACAGATAAGACCTGGCTTTGAATTAATGTTCTATGGCTAATATGGATTTTTAAAGGCCGACTTTATGAGCTGGTGTTTTGATTGAGGGAGGAGGCTGAAGGTTATTGATGTGTGCTCGAGCAGTTTAAAATTTAACACTGACTATTAGTGCCGGCTTTTCATTGAAAGCTCAGGCAAACCTGTGGAGAATTGGCATCCTCTAAAGGCGCTGATTTTCAGTTCACGTCTGTATGCCACTCGTGATCCATTAGATAAGTGCCTGTTCAGTAACCATATAATTGCAGGGTTGGATTTTTTTTAACAGATTTGGTTTAATTACCCAGGCGTATTATATTTCATTTAATGTAAAACAGGTCTTTGAGTCTACTAATCCATGCACATACAGGGTGGGGATGGCTACTTCTAAAATCTATTTCACTACAGATTACACACATGTTTGTTCAAACTACATATTTAAAATGAGCTGAAACAACACAACTCTTGATTTTTGAGGGGGACAACTTAATTGTTTTATGTTCAATCCACTGCACTGCATGGTTCAAATGACTCAATTTCGATGTGTCACGGATCGGATATGGCCCATGTACAGTATGTGTAAGCAGGAAAAAAAAAAAAATCACATGACTATGTCACATGTGACCGATATATACTATTGTAAAACAGTGTCATACTGTACGTAACGTGCATAAATCACGCCATGGACATTACGTTAAAATGCCTACTGGTTTAAAAATGCCTAGATTAAAAGAAGAGGGCAAAATGAGAACTTTTCTGTCATAAACTATAGTAAAACAACTTGTCAAAAAGAATTTTAAGGATTTTAAGAATTAAATCCTGAAAACAGATTAAAACCAGTAATAGAGAAAATGGTGCTCTTTTATTATCAGCTGTCAGTCAGCGCCCGCTTGTTTTTTTTTTTTTCTGGTCATCTTTAAAAGATGATGTACGCTAGTCAGCAAAAACATCAGATACATTAACAAAATCGGAAGTGACCATCAAGTTCTGCAGTGTAAAAGCAGCCTTAGTTAACTTTAATCCTTCATGTTGTTCCAATACAAATCGATTAAGTTAACTTAAGTTGATTGAACAAAACAATTCAGTTGTCCCCTAAAAAAGTCAAGAATTGTGTTTATTAATCTTATTAATTTTAAATAAGTAATTTGAACAAGCAGCAAATATTATTTTTTGAGTGTACACTGAAAATAATTTATTTGGCAAACAATTTTAAGTTGGCAAACAATTTATTTTGGTTAAATTTAAACAAATTAAATTTAGTAATGTTAAAAAATTTAGTAATGTTCAACTTAGTTTGTTTGTTTAAATTTAACCCAAATAAATAGTTTACAACCACTTAACTTAAATAAATTGAGTAAATCCAAGGAATCATCTTTGATTCAGACTTCAGATGCAGAAAGGAGTTGACCGTGATGACGGGGTCTGGATCGGGCAAGGAATGATTTCAGAAAGCAGGTAAAACAAAAGCCAAAAAAAAAAATAAAACAAGTAAATAACAGGGTGAGAATGTGGTCAAATCTGGAAATGTGGTAAAAATCAGGCGACAGGGTTTTGTTTTTCTGAATTGCTTTTGAAAATCTGTCGGTTGGGTTTAGGGAAGGAGGAGGGTGGGTCAGTCAATCGGTCAGTCAGTCAGTTGACAGCGGCCTCTGGTGGATTTATGCAAGAACAGCAGGCGCTACTGGCACTCGCGAGAAAAACTGGAGATCTCCAAAACAGCGGCCTCTGGTGGATTCGCGAAAAAAAAACTGCAAAATAAAATGTAGCTCCTGGGACGTATTTGTGGCTCTCCAGAAATGTATAAAGCGGTACATTTTCATGCTGCGTTCATACCAGATGCGGAAGAAGTGTCAAGTGCGAGTGATTTACATGTTAAACCAATACAAAGACGCGAATAGACGTCCTGTGACATGATACTTGTAAAATAGGCGACGCGTATGACATGATTCTCCGTAAATGAAACGGCGTGAGTTGAGTGTTTTGCACAAATGACGTGCTTAACATGCGTTTCACGCTAATTGCTCGAGTTGGAAAATCTGAACCTCAGCAGACATTTGCGCCGCGTTAACCAATCATGAGCTTGCTCTTGTCGGGGCGTGATGAATTTAGTTTATTCAATTCACCTATAGCGCATGTGTTTGGACTGTGGGGGAAACCGGAGCACCCAGAGGAAACCTGCACCAACATGGGGAGAATATACAAACTCCACACAGAAATGCCAACTGACCCAGCCGAGGCTTGAACCAGCAACCTTCTTGCTGTGAGGTGACAGTGCTAACCACTGAGCCACCTTGTCACCCCTTATTCTAAAGCTGTTTTTCTAGATAACAAAAACTATTAAAGCTGTAGGCTTAATAGGGTTCCAGGACAAAAACAGGGTTTGTAGATTTGTAAAGTGTTTTAATAAAGAAAAAAATCTGAGAACCAAATGAACGACATACTCCTGTACAGAACAACTCAGCGAAATCAAACATCAGTCCATTTTAGATTTTTTTGGGGGGATTAAATACTTTTTATTCACTGTATTTATGTTTTCATTTCAAGGACAGATTTTTAACATCAGATATTTCTGCAAGGCTAAAATGTAGACACTTTCTAATACTCAAACTGGGAACAGAATGAGCTGTTTTGAAACGGATGAGTGTTGTACATTGTACTTATTTTGTCTTCTGGGAAACATGCAAGTGTTATCTGCTTCTGAAGGGCAGGACTACATGAATAAAAAAAAGATATAATCTCTAAAAGTTTACACCCCCGGCTCTTAATACATTGTGATTCTTTGTTGAGCGTCAGTGAATATTTTCACATTATGTTGTGTTTGAGTCTCTCAATGGTCCTTTATGTGAAAAGGCAGAGGTCAAAACAACTGTTGGAAAGTGGTCAAATCAACAGAAGATGCTGTAAAGTGAAGGATTTGTAGCTTGAGGAGTTTTCTGTGCACTCTAAACTGTGCATCAGCATTTGGCTTGTTGTATCGATGTTGAGTTACAAAGTGTAACTTCATTCATTCATTTTCTTTTGGCTTAGTGCCTTTATTAATCTGGGGTCAAGACAAGTCAAGACACACAACATGCTTAAAGTTAAATTATGAGATATTACGACAACGACACAGTGATCCAGCACATTAAAAAAAAGTCAAGACACACAACGTACTAAACGTAGCTAAATTATGAGATATTACAACAACGACACAGTTATCCAGCACATTAAAAAAGTCAAGACACACAACTTACTAAACGTAGCTAAATTATGAGATATTACGACAACGACACAGTTATCCAGCACATTAAAAAAGTCAAAAAACACAACGTACTTAAAGCTAAATTATGAGATATTACGACAACGACACAGTGATCCAGCACATTAAAAAAGTCAAGACACACAACATACTTAAAGCTAAATTATGAGATATTACGACAACGACACAGTGATCCAGCACATTAAAAAAGTCAAGACACACAACTTACTAAACGTAGCTAAATTATGAGATATTACGATAATGACACAGTGATCCAGCACATTAAAAAAGTCAAGACACACAACGTGCTTAAAGTTAAATTATGAGATATTACGACAACGACACAGTGATCCAGCACATTAAAAAAGTCAAGACACACAACTTACTAAACGTAGCTAAATTATGAGATATTACGACAACGACACAGTGATCCAGCACATTAAAAAAGTCAAGACACACAACTTACTAAACGTAGCTAAATTATGAGATATTACGACAACGACACAGTGATCCAGCACATTAAAAAAGTCAAGACACACAACTTACTAAACGTAGCTAAATAATGAGATATTACGACAATGACACAGTTATCCAGCACATTAAAAAAGTCAAGACACACAGCGTACTAAACGTAGCTAAATTATGAGATATTACAACAACGACACAGTTATCCAGCACATTAAAAAAGTCAAGACACACAGCGTACTAAACGTAGCTAAATTATGAGATATATTATGACAACTACACAGTGATCCAGCACATTAAAAAAGTCAAGACACACAACGTACTAAACGTAGCTCAATTATGGGATATTACAACAAAGACACAATGATCCAGCACATTAAAAAGTCAAGACACACAACGTACTAAACGTAGCTAAATTATGAGATATTACGACAACGACACTGTGATCCAGCACATTAAAAAAGTCAAGACACACAACGTACTAAACGTAGCTAAATTATGAGATATTACGACAACGACACAGTGATCCAGCACATTAAAAAAGTCAAGAAACACAACGTACTAAATGTAGCTAAATTATGAGATATTACGACAACGACACAGTGATCCAGCACATTAAAAAAAAGTCAAGACACACAACGTACTAAACGTAGCTAAATTATGAGATATTACAACAACGACACAGTTATCCAGCACATTAAAAAAGTCAAGACACACAACTTACTAAACGTAGCTAAATTATGAGATATTACGACAACGACACAGTTATCCAGCACATTAAAAAAGTCAAAAAACACAACGTACTTAAAGCTAAATTATGAGATATTACGACAACGACACAGTGATCCAGCACATTAAAAAAGTCAAGACACACAACATACTTAAAGCTAAATTATGAGATATTACGACAACGACACAGTGATCCAGCACATTAAAAAAGTCAAGACACACAACTTACTAAACGTAGCTAAATTATGAGATATTACGATAATGACACAGTGATCCAGCACATTAAAAAAGTCAAGACACACAACGTGCTTAAAGTTAAATTATGAGATATTACGACAACGACACAGTGATCCAGCACATTAAAAAAGTCAAGACACACAACTTACTAAACGTAGCTAAATTATGAGATATTACGACAACGACACAGTGATCCAGCACATTAAAAAAGTCAAGACACACAACTTACTAAACGTAGCTAAATTATGAGATATTACGACAACGACACAGTGATCCAGCACATTAAAAAAGTCAAGACACACAACTTACTAAACGTAGCTAAATAATGAGATATTACGACAATGACACAGTTATCCAGCACATTAAAAAAGTCAAGACACACAGCGTACTAAACGTAGCTAAATTATGAGATATTACAACAACGACACAGTTATCCAGCACATTAAAAAAGTCAAGACACACAGCGTACTAAACGTAGCTAAATTATGAGATATATTATGACAACTACACAGTGATCCAGCACATTAAAAAAGTCAAGACACACAACGTACTAAACGTAGCTCAATTATGGGATATTACAACAAAGACACAATGATCCAGCACATTAAAAAGTCAAGACACACAACGTACTAAACGTAGCTAAATTATGAGATATTACGACAATGACACTGTGATCCAGCACATTAAAAAGTCAAGACACACAACGTACTAAACGTAGCTAAATTATGAGATATTACGACAATGACACAGTTATCCAGCACATTAAAAAAGTCAAGACACACAACTTACTAAACGTAGCTAAATAATGAGATATTACGACAATGACACAGTTATCCAGCACATTAAAAAAGTCAAGACACAAAGCGTACTAAACGTAGCTAAATTATGAGATATTACAACAACGACACAGTTATCCAGCACATTAAAAAAGTCAAGACACACAGCGTACTAAACGTAGCTAAATTATGAGATATTACAACAACGACACAGTTATCCAGCACATTAAAAAAGTCAAGACACACAGCGTACTAAACGTAGCTAAATTATTAGATATTACAACAACGACACAGTGATCCAGCACCTTAAAAAAGTCAAGACACACAATGTACTAAACGTACCAAAATTATGAGATATTACGACAATGACACAGTGATCCAGCACATTAAAAAAGTCAAGAAACACAACGTACTAAATGTAGCTAAATTATGAGATATTACGACAACGACACAGTGATCCAGCACATTAAAAAAGTCAAGACGCACAACGTACTAAACGTAGCTAAATTATGAGATATTACGACAACGACACAGTGATCCAGCACATTAAAAAAGTCAAGACGCACAACGTACTAAACGTAGCTAAATTATGAGATATTACGACAATGACACAGTGATCCAGCACATTAAAAAAGTCAAGACACACAACGTACTAAACGTAGCTAAATTATGAGATATTACGACAATGACACAATGATCCAGCACATTAAAAAAGTCAAGAAACACAACGTACTAAACGTAGCTAAATTATGAGATATTACAACAACGACACAGTGATCCAGCACCTTAAAAAAGTCAAGACACACAATGTACTAAACGTACCAAAATTATGAGATATTACGACAATGACACAGTGATCCAGCACATTAAAAAAGTCAAGACACACAACGTACTAAACGTAGCTAAATTATGAGATATTACGACAATGACACAGTGATCCAGCACATTAAAAAAGTCAAGACACACAACGTACTAAACGTAGCTAAATTATGAGATATTACGACAACGACACTGTGATCCAGCACATTAAAAAAGTCAAGACACACAACGTACTAAACGTAGCTAAATTATGAGATATTACGACAACGACACAGTGATCCAGCACATTAAAAAAGTCAAGACACACAACGTACTAAACGTAGCTAAATTATGAGATATTACGACAACGACACAGTGATCCAGCACATTAAAAAAGTCAAGAAACACAACGTACTAAACGTAGCTAAATTATGAGATATACGACAATGACACAGTGATCCAGCACATTAAAAAAGTCAAGACACACAACGTACTAAACGTAGCTAAATTATGAGATATACGACAATGACACAGTGATCCAGCACATTAAAAAAGTCAAGAAACACAACGTACTAAACGTAGCTAAATTATGAGATATACGACAATGACACAGTGATCCAGCACATTAAAAAAGTCAAGACACACAACGTACTAAACGTAGCTAAATTATGAGATATTACGACAATGACACAGTGATCCAGCACATTAAAAAAGTCAAGACACACAACGTACTAAACGTAGCTAAATTATGAGATATTACGACAACGACACTGTGATCCAGCACATTAAAAAAGTCAAGACACACAACGTACTAAACGTAGCTAAATTATGAGATATTACGACAACGACACTGTGATCCAGCACATTAAAAAAGTCAAGAAACACAACGTACTAAACGTAGCTAAATTATGAGATTTTACGACTAGACACAGTGATCCAGCACATTAAAAAAGTCAAGAAACACAACGTACTAAACGTAGCTAAATTATGAGATATTACGACAATGACACAGTGATCCAGCACATTAAAAAAGTCAAGACACACAACGTACTAAATGTAGCTAAATTATGAGATATTACGACAATGACACAGTGATCCAGCACATTAAAAAAGTCAAGACACACAACGTACTAAACGTAGCTAAATTATGAGATATTACGACAATGACACAGTGATCCAGCACATTAAAAAAGTCAAGACACACAGCGTACTAAACGTAGCTAAATTATGAGATATTACAACAACGACACAGTGATCCAGCACATTAAAAAAGTCAAGACACACAGCGTACTAAACGTAGCTAAATTATGAGATATATTATGACAACTACACAGTGATCCAGCACATTAAAAAAGTTAAGACATACGTCGTAATAAACATAGCTAAATTATGAGATATTACGACAATGACGCAGTGATCCAGCACATTAAAAAAGTCAAGACATACAACATACTAAACGTAGCTAAATTATGAGATATTACGACAATGACACAGTGATCCAGCACATTAAAAAAGTCAAGGCATACATCGTAATAAACATAGCTAAATTATGAGATATTACGACAATGACGCAGTGATCCAGCACATTAAAAAAGTCAAGACACACAACATACTAAGCGTAGCTAAATTATGAGATATTACGACTAGACAGAGTGATCCAGCAAAGTCTTCCTACAGCAGTTTCAATAATGGAGTTTTGTTATCATAGGACTCATGTGTGTGTCAGCGGCTTCCAGTGTCACTGTTGATCTCCACAAATAGACCGAGGAACCCCTGGCCTGGAGGTGTTGTGCCTGTATTTATAGGTCTGAAAAGCGTCCGTGCATGAAACCAGCCTTTGCTAGGTTGTTGAGATCAACACTCTCTCCATGTCTTTCTCTTTTGCTAACAAACACACACACATACAGCTATCTCTATGGGCACTTCCAATAGACGAAATTATATTTATAATGTACAAACTGTACATTCTATCCCCTTCCCCAGTAATCCTGGTCACATTTCATATGTTTTTTTTGCATCAGACGTGTTCAAATTTGACAGGTGCCCTTCAAAGTGGACTCAACAGCATATTGCATCATGATTTCCTTTTTTAATGAGTCCTCCTGTGAAATTTTTCCAAGTGATGTTAAATGGAGTAAAGATTTTATTTTCCAACACATTTTTTTACACATAATAGTTTTAATATTGTCTAATAACTATCTTCTTTTATCTTTACCATCATGGTAATGTTTGACTAGTTATGTTGTAAGATAAGGGTGATGCAGTGGCGCAGTAGGTAGTGCTGTCGCCTTACAGAAAGAAGGTCGCTGGTTTGAGCCTCGGCTGGGTCAGTGGTCAGTGAGTGGAGTTTGCATGTTCTCCCCGCGTTCACATGGGTTTCCTCCGGGTGCTCGGATTTCCCCCACAGCCCAAAGACATGTGGTACAAGTGAATTGGCTAGGCTAAATTGTCTGTAGTGTGTGAGTGAGTGTGTATGGATGTTTCCCATAGATGGGTTGCAGCTGGAAGGGCAACCGCTGCATAGAACATATGCTGGATAAGTTGGCGGATAGTTGTATTCAGCCTAAAGTGCCATATAGTTAATGAAGTTAACTAGGCAAGTGATCAGACAACAGTGGTGTGTTCTGTAGTCAATCAAAAGAATTATTAAAGGGGACTGATATAATATATATAAAAAAGACATTCTTAAGGGGATTAAGAAAAAATTCTTAATACTATTAACCTTAAAACTATTAAAAACTGCTTTTATTCCAGCCATAAGAAATCAGAGTTTCTCCAGAAGAAAAAAATTATTGAAATATTGGGAAACATCTGTCAAAAATCACTTTAAATTTGACAAAGATTTCAAATTTCACATTAAATCACTAGTAAATTTGCCTCTAATGGCATGTTTAATTCAAGTGACATTTTAGTGTGTGTGTGTGTGTGTGTGTGTGTGTGAGATACGTGACTTTCTATTGTGTTTATTTACGGAGGTATATTATGTCACACTTCACGCTTCTCTAGTAAGACGCTGCAGGCAATGTGTTGTGTAAATCCGTGAATAACTGTCCCAAAGTGAAATAAAGGTATATGGTGCTCAGGTTGAGAGCAATAAAAGTCGAGGTTTTAAAACCACAAAACTTTCTGTTATACCGTTCTTATAATATATGTACTGTTTTTTTTATTCATTCATTCATTTTATTCCACTTTCTGGGGCCGGGTCGCGGGGGCTCTCTCCCCACACTCTTCCTCCAGCTCCTCTGGGGGGATCCTGGTTTATACTCAACGCGTCCGCTAGTTCGCATGGTGAATGTGACGTCATCGCTGTGTTTGCAGAGGTTCGCTTTGGATGCCACATGATTTTGGCTGGCGGATCACATGATTTTTTTTGGAGACTCGAGTGAACGGTTCACGCGGTGCCGCGTTTGATTTGAGTTGAATATGAAACACTTTGAAGAGATTTTGTCTGAAACAGTACGACTGTACACACATCTTTACGATCCGTGATAATACAGAGATAACCAGATGATCAATAATTCTTGGCCGTGGGAAAGGAGAAAAGTTTTTGTTAAAAGGTTTGGAAAAACCTGAAAGATAAGTTTGTTAAAGCCAAAAGAGGCCATGGTGGAGACCTGGTACACAATTACAGAATATGTTTTTACACCATTCATAGGTTTTACACTGATGTAAAAGTAACTGGAAAAGAATATTTGAACTTATCAGTTAACAGTATACTGATGCCCTGTTTTTCTAGGCTTTATTGGTGATAATGGTCAGGAATGTTGGACCATTGTTGCCTTTTTAGTATAAGTATAGGATAGAAACTAGCCAGACAGTCATGTGTCAATTGTTGAGTGGGCTAAATCTTTTAGTGAGTGTCATTTTTTTTGCTTTTATTCCTGCCATAATAATAATTGTATTATATTTGTAGATATACAATCATTAAAATAATTTACAAAAATATTATAAATATTTTATTTAAAAATATTGAACAATATTAATTATATGACGTAGTTCTGTAAACTTTCTACTTCTCTGTTTATCCGTCTGATTTTACGGTCAGTTTCTTTTGACCGCCCCCTCTCATTTTAAAGAATATCACAATGGCAAATGCAGCAAGTATGAAAGCCTCATCCATTTCGTGAGGTGCGCGCGCAGTAAGCGGAGGTGTGTATAAATCTAGCTTGAGGCATTCCCAGACCAGTAAAAAGACATAGTCTCTCCAGCATGTCCTGGGTCTTCTTCGAGGCCTCCTCCCGGTGGGACATGCCTGGAACATCTCCCTTGGTAGGTGTCCAGGAGGCATCCAAAACAGATGTCTGAGCCACCTCAGCTGGCTTCTCTCGATGTGTAGGAGCACCACCTTCTTATCATGGTGGATGCATTTGAGTGCCTGAGTGATCCTAAGAGCTTTGTTGTCGGGGGCTTATGCCTCTGGTAAGGTCTCCCAGGGCAAAAGGTCTTAGGTGACAGGTCAGACTAAGTGCGGTTCAAAAACCCTTTATAAGTGCAAAAAGGGCCGTGATGTTGTCTGGTATGGTGCAGCTGGGGTCCCACCCTGGAGCCAGGCTTGGGGTTGGGGCTCATATGCAAGCACCTGGTGGCCGGGTTTTATCTTACGGAACCCGACCAGGTTCAGTTCGAAGAAGAGATGTGGGACCATCCTCCTGCAGGCCCACCACCTGCAAGGGGCCGGTGCATTGTGGAATGAGTGGTGGACAAAGGTTAGGACCATGACAGCTCGATCATCGTGCACAGAAACTGGCTCTTGGGACGTGTGTTTTTATAACTATTTCATTTTTTAAGGCAACAGTTTCTCCAGCAGAAAAGTGGACCATCCATATCAAAAGCTTCTGGTCAGCCCATGATTCAGCAGACCAACATAATATATAAAGCAACATCCAAGCCTGCTATAGAGCTGAACAGTGCAGTGGCTTTACTGTATATCCACAGAAAAGAAAGATCTTCTTAAAGATGCCTTATTTAGTTGTAAAGTAACCTGTGTTTTTCAAACTAATGACGAAGATAGCTGAAGTAAATCATTTGTGTTCATTATTTTGCCTGACATGTTTTCTGCTGGGTGGCACAATGGCTTAGTGGTTAGCACTGTGGCCTCACAGCACGAAGGTCGCTGGTTCGAGTCCCAGCTAGGTTGATTGGCGTTTCTGTGTAGAGTTTGCATGTTCTCCCCGTGTTGGCATGGGTTTCCTTCGGGTGCTCTGGTTTCCCCCACAGTCCAAACACATGCGCTATAGGGGAACTGATGAACTAAATTGGCCGTAGTGTATGAGCAGTGTGCTTGTGAATGAGAGTGCCTTTGAAGTAGGGACTAAGCCGGAGGAAAATGAATGAATGATTGAGTGTTTTCAGTTCCAAAGTATTGCGAACATGTCTTAAAAAAAAATGTGTTCAATGTGGAAAAGAGTTGTTGTTTTTTACCTGGTATACCCCAGTATGATAGAGTAATACTGTGATACCATGACATTTTTATTCAAGGTTATCATACTGTCAGAATCATACACACATGCCGAATGGGGATACTATACATATATATCTATAGGAAGATTCTTTCATGTTTTATAGGAACTTCTCATTGACAAAAGAATTTTTACTGTATAGACTGTATATAAACCATCTCCCTCAATCCTACCCCGAAACCCAACCCTCACAGGATGTATTTTATTTATTTATTTATTTATTTTGCACTTTTAAATTGTCAAAATGTTTATTCTGTGGGCATTTTTCCTCATGGGGTCTAAAATAATGTCCTCACAATGTCAAGATTTACTAGTATTTCTACACATGTTGGGAATATTTGGTCCCCACAATGTCAGAAACATAAGGCACACACACACACTCAAATACATTGGGTTTTCATATTTTATGAGGACTTGTGATTTTTCTACCCTACACCCAAAAACATGGACAAACTGCACATTTACATTTTCAAAATGCTCAATTCTGTGTGATTTATGAGCAATTTTCCTCATGGAGACCGAAACCAAAAGTACCCACAAGGTCAAGAGTTGCAGGTATTGCTATATTTGTGGGGACATTTGGTCCTCATAACATGATGAACACCAGAACCACACACAAACACACAATACTAACTGTGTTACAGCTACTCCTACACACTCTGCAACTTGTGAAGCAATTGCAAGGGGAGTCAAAGAGCGTTGAGTTCATTTCAGTTCCAATCAATGCTACAATGTAGATCAGTGGTTTTCAATTGGTTTCGCTTCAGGAGCCTGATTTTACATCAACTCCGCACACTACCAACTTTGTTGATGCAAAAGTAAGCAAAATCTACTTGTTTTCCAAAAGTGCTATTGTATATGTTAGTAATATATACAGGGATGTATGATCCCCATGATAATGGGGAAATAAGCTTGTTAGATATGTGCATGAGAATGGTTGCTAATCAAATTCAAGAGGGAAATGATCAAATATGAATAACTGATTATAATGTAGTCAATATGCTTAATGTCTTATGAGCTTTTTTAAAGCATTTTAGCACTGTAAAAATTACTAACAGATACTGTGGTTTGCATTTTGACAGTTAAATAACTTTACTTATTTTCTCTTCTTAATATAGCAGGCTTTTAATTTGACATTAAAACATGTGGTAACAAAAAAGCAGATGTTTTACAAGATCTCATCCGGACATAACCATTTGAACAAAATATATTCGAATAACAAACAGCTGAAGTCAGAATTATTAGCCCACCTTTAAATATTTTATTCTTTTTAAATATTTCCCAAATGATGTTTAACAGAGCAAGGAAATTTTCACAGTATGTCTGATAATATTTTTTCTTCTGGAGAAAGTCTTATTTGTTTTATTTCAGCTACAATAAAAGCAGTTTTACATTTAAAAAAAAAACATTTTAAGGTCAATATTATTAGCCTCTTTAAGCTATATATTTTTCGATAGTCTACAGAACAAACCATCATTATACAATAACTTGCCTAATTACCCTAACCTGCCTAGTTACCCTAATTAACCTAGTTAAGCCTTTAAATGTCACTTTAAGCTGTATAGAAGAGTCTTGAAGAATATCTAGTCTAATATTATTTACTGTCATCATGGCAAAGATAAAAAAAATCAGTTATTAGAGATGAGTTATTAAAACTATTATGATTAGAAATGTGCTGAGGAAATCTGCTCTCCGTTAAACAGAAATTGAGGGAAAAAATAAACAGAGGGGCTAATAATTCTGACTTCAACTGTATATGAATACTGGGGTAAAATGTAATTTACAAAATTAAATAATGTATGTATTCTGGCCTGTACTTGTTATAACATAAAATAATAAGTGGTAACACTATGGTATATTATTTTTTACATGATTAAAACCTTCATAATGACGAATGGAGAAATCTCCATCAGTTTGAAGTAGGCATGGGCCGGTAAAAGATTCTGATGATATGATAATCCTGGATAAAAATATCATGGTGTCACGGTATTGTGATTACTGCTCTAAAATGTCTTCTCTTTAAGTGTCTGGGTAAAAAACAACAAGCTTTTCCCCCTTTGAACACAATAGATTTTACTTTGAGAAACGTTTAAAATAATTTGTAACAGTGAACATGTCAGGCTAAATAATTCAAACAAATGATTGACTTCTGCTGTCTTCATTAGATGCAAAAACACGGATTTCTTTACACTTTAAAATGGCATCTTTGGAGATTATTTTCTGCTGGAGATACTGTTGTCCTAAAAAAAAAAATAAATGAATAAAAATTTAAAATCTTACACATACCTTAGGGATGGTACAGCAGAAAATTTTGACGGTTTTAAAACCTTGACTTTTCCAAGCCGCGGTATACCTTGAATCGGTTATCGTCCCATGCCTAGCTTGAAGGATATAAAGGCCAGTATAAAGATTTCAAGTGATAATTAATTAATATTAATGAGCTGCATTGTTATCTTGAACAGAGTCACCAAAAATGATATTATTATAAATATGCCTTACAATATTGTTTGGTATATTTTCAGCTTATGAAATATTGTTACACTGAATTGCATTGTACAGTTATGGGTATCTTCTGTAAATCATGGAAAAAAAATGCATTTTATATATATATATATATATATATATATATATATATACACATATATATATACATATATACACATATATACATACACACACACAGCATAGGGTTAAAAGTTTGGGATATTGGGAACCCAGCACTGGGAAAATATTGGATAAAACACATGCTGGGTTATTATTAAATTTTACAACTTGAAATCATTTGCTGGGTAGATTTTTTTTAAATCAGCACTGGGTAAAAAAAAAGTATATATACATATATATATATATATATATATATATATATATATATATATATATATATATATATATATATATATATATATATATATATATATATATATATATACATTCATTCCTTTCCCTTGGGCTTAGTCCCTTTATTCATCAGGGGTCGCCACAGCGGAATGAACCGACAACTATTCCAGAATATGTTTTACGCAGCTGCAACCCAGTACTGGGAAACATCCATACACACTTATTCACATATACACTCATAGAATATGGCCAATTTAGTTTATTCAATTCCCCTATAGCGCATGTGTTTGGACTGTGAGGAAACCGGAGCACCTGGAGGAAACCCACACCAACACAGGGAGAACATGCAAACTCCACACAGAAATGGCAACTGAACCAGCAACCTTCTTGCTGTGAGGTCACTGTGAGTGCTAACCACTAAGCCACCGTGTCGCAAACACTGATCACATCTAGAACAAGTCAAAACTATAAATGAGCCAAGTCCAAATTATAGGACACAGAAATGATTAATTCACTGCTCTGCAAGGTCTTGGGGCGATGCAGTCTGTTAGTTTACCGCTCATCCCGTCCAAGATGTGAGCAGTACAAAGCCAGAATTTGAGTTAAAAAAATAACCCATGACTTTTTTTAAACTGATGCTATACACATTGAAAATTTTATTAAAAATTACTCAATAAAAATGACCCAGCATGCCTAACCCAGCATATGGGTAAAAAATAACCATGCATTTTTTTGACTGACCCTGCACATGGATAAAAAATAATACAAATAATACAATAAAGATGACCCAATAAAGACAGAATTTGGGTTAAAAATAACCCATGCTTTTTTCCAGCATTTATTGAGTTATTCTGATAGGTAAATAAAATAATACAAATAACCCAATAAAATGACCCAGCAGCACAAAAAAATAATTTGGATAAAATAAATAGCCCTAATTTTTTTTTTATTTTAAATAACCCAGCACTTCACAAAAAGTGAAACAGTATACATTCACCTCACTAAAACTTTACACTCTCCATATGTTTCAAATTTTTTAACATATTAAAGTTGATATGTTGGGGCGACACGATGGCTCGGTGGTTAGCACTCTGACCTCACAGCAAGAAGGTCGCTGGTTTGAGTCCCAACTGGGTCAGTTGGCATTTCTGTGTGGAGATTGCCTGTTCTCCCAGTGTTGGTGTGTGTTTCCTCCTGGGGCTCCGGTTTCCCCCAGTCACTATAAATGAATTAAAAAAACCAAATTGGCCGTAGTGTATGATTGTGTGTGTGAATGTGAGAGTGTATGGGTGTTTCCCAGTGCTGGGTTGCAGTTGGAAGGGCATCCGTTGTATAAAACATATGCTGGATTATTTGGCGGTTCATTCCACTGTGGTGACCCCTGATGAATAAAGATACTTAGCTGAAGGAAAATGAATGAATGAATCCACCTTGTTCATGCATCCGCCTGCTTGCTTTAGAGGTAAAGATGTAAGACTGCAGCAATACAGTGTAGAATATAACCTGTCTGAACTGTCTGCTTCCATTTAATGAGAATTTAGCACTATTTATTTTCCCTCCAATGCATATTATAATTATTTTCTAATTAATAAACCGACCTGTGACCATTCTTGAGTTGTGACGCACCAGCTGAGATCCACTGACGCGTATGTGACGCTGCTGGCTCTACACACTCACACATTTTAATTCTCTATAATCTTTAATTACCGTTTTCGCTATCTGACCTGACTGAATATTATACCCATAAGCATGATCTTATAGTCTGTCTTTGCTAAAACATAAACGCGGTGATTAATAATAAGGACTTTCCTAAAATTACAGTTTATCGAAAGCATGACATTCAATGCAAAACACAAAGCAATGCATACAAGTGCAGGGAATTCCCTATTCTCCTGTTTTCAGAGGATTGAGTGTGCAGTTTACTGACGTGCAAAGATAACGATCACCTCGAGCTTGTTTATTTATTTTGCATTCTGTATTCTGTTATTCGACATGAAGAATTAGAGTATGTTTACATCTTGAAATCACAGGCAACACTCCTGTATCACGCTGTGCTCAAACGACTGTAACTAAAGACTCACGTGGTTAAACACTGCGCCGAGTGCAAAGTGAAATATGCCGTTTGATCACTGCAGTGCCTTTGGCTTTTCAACGTAACATCACACACCCAAAAGTGTTTAGAAAAGGAAATGTAAGACAACAGCATTACAAACAAACCTCGTCTGCCTTTGGCACAAACTCAAAAGTCGCTGAAGAATGAGAGTGTGAGCCGTCGCAGAGTAGTCGTTGTGTGCAAAATGAATCGCATATCTACTCATTTACAATATACTGACTGTACATTTTATTTTATTTTGCACTGAAGCACAATATGCGTCGGAGTT
Organism: Danio aesculapii; assembly: GCF_903798145.1. Lineage (NCBI taxonomy): Eukaryota > Metazoa > Chordata > Actinopteri > Cypriniformes > Danionidae > Danio > Danio aesculapii. The sequence continues at coordinate 20,719,655 of NC_079452.1, forward strand.
TAGTGTTGTTTCTTAATAAACAGTGTTGCCTGAATATTTTCATCACTGAATTTTGAATTATCATTTGGTTTTTGATCTGAGGTCAAATGTTTTTACTTTATGACTCTTGTTAGTTTAGTTTTTGGTATCATTTCTATATAGTTTAAAATATTCACTTGAGTGTTTTTTAAAGTGTTAGTAATTAGTAATTAATTTGTAATATTAGCTAATAAAAATATTACAGTTTCATTTATTTTACTTCCAAAAAAATTGACATTTAGCTGATGATTGATTATAAAGCGAGTTTGGCATGCTGTCCCGGGAGAGAGCCCTGAGCTCATAAGATCCTCGAGCCCGGGGCTCCCTCTCGTTTGCAAGGCGAGAGGGGAGTTTGAGCTCAGGTAGATCTGGAGAACTCCCCTGCTGTAGTAGCTAATGAACAGATAGTGATTGCTCTTTAGAGATAGATATTTACTAGGAGCATGTCTATAGTGCCGATTTGGATTAGTCAATTAAATTAAGTCGCATGTTTTTGGGACAGTGGGAGGAAACCGGGGAACCTGGGGGAAAACCCACGTGAGCACGGGGAAAATGTGTAAACTTTCGGCTGAAAAGCGATGAACGACTCAAAAGACTTGAAATGAACGATACCACCTGCACAAATGTGCGCACCCGCGGATGAACAAATCACTCCCTGAGAGGACTCGTAGTACGTCATATTGTCATATTGAGTCATATTGAAGATTCGTTCAAAACGAACGAATCGTTTAAGAATGACTCATCACTAACACAGATTTGCAGCTGAGGTCAGAACAGCAGAAACCGTTACTACTTCACCAACGTCACTTTAGAGCTAGTGTTTGAATGATTCCCTAGTGTTATGTCTAAAGTGATGACAAAACTGCTGATTTTGCTCACATTTTAAGATTATAAGGCTGAACGGTTTGAAATGCCATCAGTCTACAGAGATTTCCCAGTATTTCTCTGTTCCAATCGCAAAATCATAATAATTAACCCTGAAAAAGCCAAAGCAAAGCGAACACTAGCAGATTACTGTTGTGTTTGTGATAAGGAAAACCGCTAAACACATGCGGGCATTTCTTCTTTCTTTCCGTTTACTGAACTAGTCTGAGCAGCAAAAACAGGAGACGCATTAGAAACAAACAGATGGCCATCTAAAAAGTAACTCAGGGTTATACAAAGAGTGGCCAACACAAAATACATACATTTTTAAGTCCCATCTCACACTCAACACACTACAAATACTGTGGTGTAAATACAGCACTACAACATGTAATAAAGAGAGAGAGATCGACTTAGAATATCACATACCAGATTTATAATGATTTGATCAGCTGTATGTAGTTTTACGCAGAATTGTTCTCCTCTTATTGCTTATTATTTGGCCTCTGTCATCTTGTGGATGGACAATGTCAACCGTCTTTGCTCTGCTACAAAACAACTACATTCTCGACTAAAAAAAGCCTGAAAAGTACATTATGTTGTCGAACAGCTGCAGTATTTGTCAAGCTGTATTCCTCTGCTTGCCACTCGTGTGAACAGAGTAATACACAAGAGAAAAGAGGCTATACGAGTTCTGATATTGCAAAATATCACACGGCTATCAGTCAGATTTGAGAACAAGACAGAACTGTTGTGTGTGTGTATATATATATATATATATATATATATATATATATATATATATATATATATATATATATATATATATATATATATATATATTATATTTTATTTAATTTGATTTATGCCTAACTCAAGGAAAATGAGTAACATTACTGACTTCCTGACTTATTTTGTGAATTTGGATTTGACTTAAATCAGGACTGAGAGCCAACTTTAAAGAACTACTATAGTAATTTATAATAAATAGTAGTGTTTTTAAACCAAACCATAGCAAAGTATATAATAGAGTATAAATTATAATATTAGAAACTTTGTTTAAGAACGCTACAGTAGTATTAACTATCATGAACTGATATTGTAGTATAGGGGAGCGCGGGGCACAAAGTAACACGGGGTAAAATGTCACACAGAGTTTTAAGGTATTTGCTCAGGGTTGACCATGGCATGCTTCCGAGGTTTTCACCACAGTGTTGGCAGACGTCTTTCTGCTAATTACTAAAAAAGTTCAGTGAAATTTGGATGAGAAGCACAAGAGAAACCATTTTTGCAGCATAAAAGTATTTTTTTCCTTTTAAATATCTGTGAAAGTATGTTAGTAAAATCTCATATTGTTGTGATTGGCGTCTTCTAGGCTAAAAGATGGAACCATTTTGAAAGATGTAAAAACACAGTCACTGCTAGGCAGTTGAGGAAAACACAAGTCAGCAGGTTAGTTGTAACAGGGTATTAAAAGTAAGCCACACACTGTTTTACACCAACTAAACGAACAAAATAATTTTTGAATTGAGTGTAATGTTGAGAACTTTTTATATAAATGTTTTTTATTAGACAAAAAATCATATTTTGTTGCTAATACTACAAATAAATGCATTATAATGGATAATAATCCAAATAATTCCAAATGTGTTTATCCAACAAATAAATAAATAAACATACTGTGCCATGTAGAATAAAATATAAATTGAGCTAAGTACTGCGGAAATATAGCTATATTTAAAGTAAACTGAATTTAAATTAATTGAATGTGAAATCGGACTTTGGACCCTCTAACTGTTACAACTTGCCCCGCAGGTGGGGTAAATACTAACATTTTTACTCCTGGCACTTTTGGCAATACTGCACAGAAACCATAAGTTTGGTGATCATACATCCAGTGCTCATTTAGGAGAGGCTTGTGTGTTGTTGGTAAAAAAAAATGTTTTTTCTAACCCCATTACTTTCCCAGAGATGGGTTGCAGCTGGAAGGGCATCCACTGTGTAAAACATGTGCTGGATAAGTTGGCGGTTCATTCCGCTGTGGCGACCCCGGATTGATGGAGGGACTATGCCGAAAAGAAAATGAATGGATGAATAACTCCATTACTTTGTTCATTATTTGGCCAAAACCAAAAAGTGTTACTTTGTGCTCCGCTCTCCCCTAGCTATGGTTAAACTGAGGTGTATTTATTTATTTATACACACACAATCACACAAAGCGGTCCCAAGAGGAAAATTCATGAAGGGTTTTGATCCAGTGCAAATATGGACAATTGTATCATCCTAGAAAAATTGCAGGGTCATTTGTTTACGTGTATTATTTGTTGTGCTACCACAGCATCTACCGAATTAAAACAACAGATTATATCAAGTAGGCCTTACTACTGTATAAAGTAGTATAGTAAAAACACTATAATAATGACTGTAAATTACAACAGTATTGTTTTATAAATGAGAGAACATTATCTATTGTGAAATGCAACCGATACTTCTCACACAACTTCTCATGGGTGAACTGTAAACACTGACACTTGTTTCATTAATAACCTCTCCCTCTCTCCCTCAATAAGATCTCCCCTCCCTCATCCCTGCATCCATGTTTAAGATTGTGAATGTGTTCTCATGTGTTGGTGTGCTTTGTTTTGTTTTGTTATTATAAATAATGCGAAAATACAAAGTACAATAACTAAAATAATAATAATAATACAACATGTTAGAAATAGTTTCAACGTAATACTGTAATTTAGTAAGCAAAATCTATATTTCAAAAGCTTGGTTTGTGAATTGACGTGTGTAGCTAATATGAAATGTTAATAACTTGAGAAGATTGAGAAAACACATGTTGTTTTTACCTCTTTATGTTTCTCAGGCATGACGTGTCAGGCGCGCAGCTCGTACTTGGACTCGGAGGTGCTGTGGGGCTTCCGCTTCACCCCGGTGCTTTCCCTGGAAAAGGGCTTCTACGAAGTCGACTACAACAACTTTCACGACATATACGAAACCAACACCCCGACCTGTAGCGCTAAAGAACTCTCCGCCCGGTTAAAAGAGAGCCCCCTGCTCCCGCACCTGCCGCTGCTCAGCCCAGACCTCAGGGCGCACACAACGGACCCGTTCCAGACCACAGAAGACCAGGCCGAGCACGACGCGGACACCCCGCCGGAGACCAACAACGGCTCGGCAAACCGCCTGGAGGAGAATCCCTGAGGAAAGCAGACTGTAGAAACTGGCGTGCTTCTTCTTTCCCTTGCATGGAGAGATTTCCTTGCAATAGCCATGCAATACGACCACCCCAAAAGCCCTCTAGAGAGCCGAGCTGATGTGTAGATGGAGGTTAGACGCTGATCTATATCACCGGATTACTGCTCATTGCGTTCGTAACTCGTGTTAGGTTGTCAGTTTAATACACCACCACTGTGTAATCATCTGGTACTGCAACATATATATTAACACACGACCAATAAACCGTGCCAGATTGGGCAGATTCACCACAGAGCAGCCAAAGCATTCAGCTTTAGATGGTGTGTGTGGGTTTTTCTGTTGTTGTTTTAATACTGACACGTTAATAAGCCTGTTGTTTTAATACTGACACGTTAATAAGCCACATGAGAAAATATTACACTGTAAAGTGTAGTTAATTACTTTTAGAAAGCGAGTAAACATGTTGCCTTAAAAGCAACAAGTTGCCTTTAAATAGTGAGTCAATGTAATGTAACTTTGGTTGAATTAATTTTTATAATTGCACACATAATTCATGTACATAATAATTTATATTATTATTAGGATATGGGTTTACTCACTTTAAGTAGTCAACGAACAGCTTTAAAAGCATCTTAAATAAAAAAAAATAATATTAAATGCAGGCCCGTAGCCAGGGTGATGTTCGAAATACCCACTCCTCACTGACAAGATGGTCCAGAATTTGTCCCATACACTCTCAGAAATAAAGGTACAGGAGCTTTCACTGGGGCAGAACCTTCTCAAAAGATATATTTATACCCAAATAATCCACATTGGTACCTCAAAGGGGCTTATTAGTACCCAAATGTACCCAAAAAGTACATTTGAGGTACCATTATGAACCCTTCAGGTACAAATTTGTAGTGACAGCTGTGACGTGCTCCAGTACCTTTATTTCTGAAAGAGTACATGAGCTCATTCGTCATATTTTGACTGCTATGACATCATAGATTGTGAAAATAACTCATTAAAGAAGGCTTTAAGACCAAGCAGAATCTGACGGAAGTCATCTTTCACTACTGACCTACTGTATTGTTGTTAAATAGAGCAGAGTTTCCCAACCCTGTTCCTGAAGGCACACTAACAGTACACATTTTAATTCTCTCCCTAATCAAACACACCTGAAACAACTCATCAGAACATTAGAAGAGACTCCAAAACCTGAAGTTAATGGGTCAGATGAGGGAGACATCCAAAACATGAACTGTTGGTGTGCCTCCAGGAACAGGGTTGGGAAACACTGAAATAGAGAATACAGTTTACAAGTAACCAAATCTTAACTTTATTCTTGAATGAAAAAATGACCGGTGGCGTAGTGTGTAGCGCTGTCACTTCACAGCAAGAAGGTCGCTGGTTCGAGCCTCGGCTGGGTCAGTTGGCATATCTGTGTGGAGTTTGCATGTTCTCCACATGTCCACGTGGGTTTCCTCCGGGTGTTCCGGTTTCCCCAACACATGTGGTATAGGTGAATTGTGTGAGCTAAATTGTCCGTTGTGTATGTGCGTGAATGAGTGTGTTTAATATATTAATATTCTTAATATTATTATTATTATTATTATTATTATTATTATTATTATTATTATTATTATTATTATTATTAATATTATTAATATTCTTATTATTATTATTATTATTATTATTATTATTATTATTATTATGTTTAAAAGTTTTATTATTCAAATGGCCAAATTCACACCGAGGTAACTTGAATGTGCTGAGTTTGTCATTTGCCTAACAAATAACAATAGACTACAGTTTTTAATTTAAAACTTTAACAGATTCTTTTTTTTCTATTCAATTCAGTTCATGTTTATTTATTTAGTGCTATAAATATATAATGATATATAATGTGATATATTTTGTATTTTTAAAAACAATAAGTATAAATAAGTAATTTTTTTATGTTTCTTTTTTCTAAATAATTAGCAAATATTTTTGTACAAAAAAATAGTGTCTATGATGACCACCCGACAAGCTAATCCAGAAAAAAATAGTGCTTAAAACGCCATTAAAAATGCGGTATTTAAACCTCAAATGAAAAGTAAATGAGGCGAATAACTGCAAAAAAAAAAGTCCACATTTTGAGGAAAAAAGAACCGCCCCTTTCACCAGGCTGGCTACGGGCCTGTAAATGCAACAAGTTGACTTTACTTTAAAAAGTGAGTCAATCCATTATAACTTTGATCGATTAAGTTGATCAGTAGGCGCATAAGGTGGTTATCAGCTGATAGATATGGGCCAGTAGGGTTACTGGCTCATATCAATCAGCTGATAACCACTGATAACACCCATTCAATCGAGTGATAACATTCGAATCAGCTGATTCAAGTATTTTCATGTTGCAATATAAATCGCAGAAAAACTAAAAATCGCAATGTCAGATTTTTCCAATGTTGTGCAAGTCTAATTCTATGGTGCAAAGTTATTTTCCAATAAACCCACCAATATCTCATAGCAATTCGTAACTTTTTGATTTAGTGGCGAATTCATATTAACGTGTACAATCTTATTAGTACAATTTAGTATGATTAGCACATCCGCCAATGACAGTTGGGTTTAGGGGTGGGGTTTGATGCCACGCCCCTTTTTTTTTAATCATATTTTCATACAACTCCAACTGTCAAAACGTAAATAGTGAGATCAGACTGGATAAGGTTTTTGGCGCATTACAGCTCCATATTACTACGCTGAACAAATTGAGTTATTTCACAGCTACAACAGTCAAAATTCACATCAAAACACGACTTTTAATGAGATTTATATGAAACTAGTGCAACACACCGGAGCAAATTGAGAACAAAAATGTCTGAAATAAACATCTAAACAGTATGTTTAGGTGTGGGAACTGTATTATTGTCAGACTTTTTCTTTTAATCAGCATTGTTGTCCAATAATTCAATCAACTATACATAACTTATCATTTTATTCAATGGAAACTTTAAGCATAGTATGAAATACCAACACGATCGCACGGCAACTTGTAACTTTTTGATTTCGTGGCTCATTCATATGAATTCGTACAATCTCATTCGTTCAACTTAGTATGATTTGCTCATCCCCCAATGATGGTCGGGTTTAGAGACAGTGTTTGGTGCCACGCCCCTTTACAAAAACTCATATTTTCATATAACTGATCTCATAAATTCATACAAATTATTCACTAAACTGACAAAATGTAAAATAGTTACGTTTCCTCGTGAGATCGGGCTGGATAAACGCACAGCTGAAGTAGTTCCGGCAGGTTTTTGGCACATTACACCTCCATATCACTACGCTGAATGATTTGCGTTATTTCACAGCTACAACAGTCAAACAAATCACCTCAAAACACAACTTACAATGAGATTTATAAGAAGCTAGTGCTACAAATGTCTGAAATACAAGTGTGTTTAGACGTAGGAACTGTATTACTATCAGACTTAATTTTATCAGAATTGTTTTCCAAAATTCAATCAAGTAAACAATTTCTTATTTTTTCAATGGACACTTCAAGCATTGTATGACATACCAATACAGTTTCACGGCAATTCAAAACGTTTTTATTTTGTAGCTAATTCATATGAATTCGTACAATCTAATTTAAACAATTTAGTATGATTTACCCATCCCCCAATGATGGCTGGGTTTAGGGGTGGGGTTGGGTTGGGTGCCACACCTCCTTTTAAATATCGTACATTTTCAGTCAACTGAACTCATATAAACTCATACAAATTAGCCACGAAACTGACAAAACTTAAAATAGTTACGTTTCCTCGTGAGATCGGGCTGGATAAACGCACAACTAAAGTAGTTCCGGCAGGTTTTTGGCACATTAAACCTCCATATCACTACGCTGAATGATTTGCGTTATTTCACAGCTACAACAGTCAAACAAATCACCTCAAAACACAACTTACAATGAGATTTATAAGAAACCAGTGCTAAAAATGTCTGAAACACAAGTGTGTTTAGACGTGGGAACTGCATATAAGCAAACATTCAACAGTCTGTCATCAATTAAACATCAATTCAATGCATCAGTTAGAAATACCAATATGGCAGTGCATTGACTTCGCTTTATACGACGTGATGAGCAATCCTCCAATATAGATCAGTGGGTTAGACGCACAAACAGATTTATATTCCTGCACATGTTACTCTATTTTAGCTTTATAAATATTTTCATGATATCAGTCGACACCCTGTACCTCAAGGACGAAAATAGTAGCCATATACTGTCAACATCCGTCCCACCGCCAATGAAGGATGTGGAGGTCGAATCCCATAATCCAACCATAGCGAATCAGCTTTAATAGAATCCCAATGCAAAGACTCTTTTAGGAGAATCATGAAGCCAAACACGATGCTTGTGTGTTTAACCATGGCAAAGGTCTGTGGTTTCTTTAACCTGTTCTATTGTATGTTTTATCTGCATTATAATGGTTGGTTTCCCCCTAAAGGCCTGTTCACACCAACAACCAAACTATTTTAGAGTCCTCAGAATGTTCTGCTTAAATGCCCAAGCTCTAGGGGTCTGTGAAATAAAGACAACCTTTATATTTTTGATTTGATAATGATAATTAACTTAACTTAGGGGCGGCATGGTGGCTCAGTGGTTAGCACTTTGGCCTCACAACAAGCTCGCTGGTTCGACTCCCAGCTGGGTCAGTAGGCATTTCAGTGGGAGGCCGCATGTTCTCCCATGTTGGCGTGGGTTTCCTCTAGGTCAGGGGTGTCCAAACTTGGTCCTGGAGGTTAGCTCCAACTTGCTTAAACACACCTCAAAGAAAATTTCTAGTATATCTAGTAAGAGCTTGATTAGCTGGTTCAGGTGTGCTTGAATAGGGTTGGAGCTAAACTCTCCAGGACACCGGCCCTCCAGGACCGAGTGTGGACACCCCTGCTCTAGGTGCTCTGGTTTCCCAAACAGTGCAAACACATGCGCTATATAGGTGATGATGAACTAAATGGGCCGTAGTGTATAATTGTGTCTGAATGTGGGAGTGTGCAAGGGTTGCAGCCAGAAGGGCATCCGCTGCATAAAAACAAATGCTGGAATTGTTGGCGGTTCATTCCGCTGTGACAATCCCTGATAAATCAGGGATTAAGCTGAAGGAAAAATGAAAGAATTTTTAACTTTAACTTAACTTTTAACTTTAAATTAACTTGATAATTAATTAATGTCTAACTTTTCTGTCATATACTAACTTATTTTGAAACCAAAGCCTTTAAAATGAATAAATATCAATGTTCATTAACAGGGAAACAGTCTGATAAGTGCATTTGTCTTAAGTGAATACCAGTTGCTGATGATGATAAGAATAACATGGAGCTTAAAAATAGTGTAACCATAAGAACAGTCTAGAAATGGTATAGAAAAGTGCAGTTTTCTGTGTCAGTTGCTATCAAAGTCAATACTATTGAAAACCCTACTGAGAATTACATCATATTTCATAGTATTTACTATGCTAAGCTAAAGTGATCTATTTTTATGTCAATAATCTGAAGTGTGCATAATGTCCCAATTTAAAATCCCTTCTAGTTTATGAAGGATATAGGAGAATGATGCTTTTGTGGCTCAGAGTATCCCAAGTTTTTTGCACACCATTACACAATACTTTAAAATGTAAATTTTTAAATGACCTCACTGTAAACATGCATCTGCGATAAAAATGACAAATAAATCCAACTTTACAGTTTTTACACTGTAAAATGGGGTTTAATATGCGCATAAATGGTGAATATATTTAGACAGCTTGTAAATTTGTTTTGATTTTAAGCAGTTTAACATCACAAAACATCTTTTAATTAATTTGTTCTGTCTATTAAGCCCTGCTCACTTGAGATTTCAGCTGCGATTTTGTCATCTGAGACAAATTCGGGAAATCCTAAAACATTTCTGAAATCCTGAGCTAAAATTTGTGGTCTTTGATTGTTTGTTTGACATATTCACAGACAGCTGCTTAGCGCCCGTTGCGATCAGATTTTCCCTCTGATGAAGTTCTGGCAGTGTCAAATTTCACTTTCCTGCAGTGTGAGAACAGCTGCGATGAGCGTCAATCCAAGAACCAATAGGAGCGTCAAATTTGACGCAATCCATGTGACAATTCAAACGACCATGTCAAGTGGTCAAAACTGTTTTTCTTCTTGGTTTTATTATTAAGACTTGCTGTGTGCAAAATGCAGCTACAGATTGTTTACGTTTGCTGTGAGGAGTTACTTCAGAACGCAGGAAAGTGAAGGGGTCACGGGTGGATGATGTCAAACTCTGGGGCTGTTTTGTTTCATGTTTGGCGCGTCTTCATTGTTCTTCAGTCTGACTTTATAACAGCTTTGATCTTACAGTGTGACATGGGAGCCATGTTCGTACATTCTGACATGCTACAATCGCACAGTGTGAGTCGGCCTTAAGGTCCACTTAAGTATGCATAGAGTTGAAGTCAAAATTATTAGCCCTGCTATCAAATTGGAAATATTTTTTCTAAT